>NW_015387211.1:6727-101150 GCF_001527695.2 Protobothrops mucrosquamatus
ATATATATATATATATATATATATATATATATATATATATATATATATATATATATATATATATATATATATATATATATAAAATTAGCTTTCTGAGTACAGTGCTGGATCACAAGCACAGATGGTGTAATGTGATGATGAGAAAGACATAAAAGAGGAGAAAGTACAAGCCTCTTTCTCTTCCTTTCCATCTCTTTAATATTAGCTAAGTCAATGTTCTTGAACATCTCCAGAAAGATCCAAAGGAAGCCTTGGTTATTGCTGTGACGACCAGGACCATTTTCAATTTGGAGAGAGAGCATGAAATTTTCTTGACAAAGGGCGAAGAGGAATATGTGAAACATCAGCAAGCAAATGAGAACAGCCCCTTGGAGCCGGGAACAGCTTTTCCTTTAATTCAGGTTAAAAAAAAGGGGGGGGGGATTTCTCTTAACAAGTTATTTGTATGAAGTACACATTTTAAGTTTTAAAGCGAGTCCTCATCCAATACTCATGTACTAAATTAAAACATAGAATAAATGCAGAAGGGACATTGTAATTGGGAGTTTTTCACCAGCAGTGATTCTGGCTTGATCGCAATTTTTATATCCATATGTATGAAGATAATCAAGTTTTTGATTAGTGTTCAGTTTTTCCCTCTTTTGCCCATTAATTGTAATTCTAATGTATACTCCATTTTTCTAAGAAATAACTTCAATTGTTAGGTATTCTTTTTATGATGAAGTTACAGAAAACTTATGGGTATTTTATAATAGTCTTGTTTATAAACAAAAGCTGTTCACAAGGTATGATTAAAAAAAAAAGTCAAAATGTTGACTTGCTTATTTTTTATGTGGGTTGCACATGTATCACATAACAATAGATGGGGAACTTTGATCTCACAGTTGTGGCTGCAATCTTGACATTTTTGACCACGTTCTGCAAAGAATCATCTATTGCTGTTCAGGGTTTTTCCATCTTCAGAATTCGCTCCAGATCATTAATGTGGACATATTGTATTGAATGTATGAACTTTCAAACAATTGCTACTACATTTAAAATGTCATTTTTGCAGAGTGGCCATATATGGTCTTGCATTCAGAGAAACCTATAGTA
This sequence comes from Protobothrops mucrosquamatus, assembly GCF_001527695.2. Lineage (NCBI taxonomy): Eukaryota > Metazoa > Chordata > Lepidosauria > Squamata > Viperidae > Protobothrops > Protobothrops mucrosquamatus. Next base: position 7,823 of record NW_015387211.1, read on the forward strand.
ATGCATGTCCCAAAGGTGCTTTTTCAAAAGGTAACTGGACTTTCTTTGTTTTTTCCCTTGAAGACCATTGCACTTCTCATCCAAGAAACTTGTTCATGAATTGAAGAAGCTTCTTGGATGAGAAGTGAAACAGCTTCTTCATGAATGGAAGAAGCTTCTTGAATGAGAAGCAAAATGTCTTCATGGAAAAAAACAAAGAAAGTCCAATTACCTTTTGAAAAAGCACCTTTGGGGCAACCATGACCTGGATGACTGAGAAGCGCCATAGACACATAGTAATGCATCTCTGCCTGCTCCTTTCAGGCGTTGCAGTTTGTGAACAAGAAACTTCTTGAAAGAGACCCCAAAGAAAAGAGCCTCTTTGATGTCATTGTTCTCTCCAATAACACTCCACAGAGTGGTATGCGAATAATCAACAGCGTGAAACATTATGGTAGGTTGCCTGTTTGAGTTGGTCACCCAGACTTTGAGCCAGTTATTTTCTTTCAGTCTCCCAGAATTGTTGTTGAGAAAATAGGAGGAGGGGCTGCTATGTATATACCTTGAGCTGCTGTGGTATATCAATCTGGTTTAATAAATATAACTGTGTAACTTTAATATCCTCATATGAGGGAAAACACTGAGTTTGAGAATTAGCTATTCCTCTGCCAACTCCATTTTTTTTAATCAGTTATGCACAGCCAAGGAGCCCTTCTCTTCTTTCCCTATAGTTTCAAATGTGTTCTTGCACCATTTCAATCTCCTTTAAGAAAAAAGCTCTGGAGGAGCCAGCTAACCACTCCATAGTTTTTAATAGTTGGATTGCACAAATGGGATTGTGATATATCTCTTTGCTGCTTCAACCTCTGTTTGTATTCCTCCTTTACCATCCTTATTTGTTCCTGGATTTTAAGGTTTGGAAATCTCCAAGTTTTGCTTTGTCAGTGATGAGGATTCTACCCAATATTTGAAAACCCACAATGTGAAACTTTTTCTCTCAGCTGACCCAAAAGATGTGTGCAACGCACTTCAGAGAGGTTTGTTCTTTTGTATTTTGCATTATATTTTGTTGCCATCTCCCTGATTATGTCCTGAGTTGAATATGCCTCCTCCATTATAGCCTATCACAAATTCTGAAAGGGCCTTCCTGTGAAAATCCTCCGTGCTCCTCCAAGATCATGCCAACAAGGAACAATATCTCCTCTGTGTTGGCTTTTCAATGTTGACATTCTGTCAGTGACTTATATCAGGTTGTTTTGTAGCTTAAACCCTGAGGGCAGCAAGTAGTGTTAGATGCACTCAATCCCAGTTGGTGTCACTGTTTAGCAGTGCAGGTTTTTCTGAAATTGGTTGTTATCAGGGAAGTAAGTCTATTTCTCATGAAAAAGGAATAGGCATTTTCTGTCATGCTGTTCAGGTATTTCAGTAGAACCATTACAAGCACGTTGTAAAGTACATTGATCTAGCACATTCTTCTCTAACTTGGTGTCCTATTTGACCTGCAACCCTCCCAGAATTTCCAATCAGTTGAGAATTCTGAAAATTCTACTTCTTGTAAAAGGGGAGAAGATAGGTTTTGAGGCCAAGGAAGGCTTTCCTGTCTCTCTTCGCCTACTCTGTGGTGCCTCTTAAGGAGAACTTTGATGACAAGAAAAGTTGTCAATCCTGGCCTCAGAAACATATGATGATTTGATGGCTTCTCCTGAGGGGTTCTATGCAGTCATAAAACATTTTAACCATTTCTGCTTCGTGCAAATAAATAATCCACATCATCTTCAGGAAAATCATATAATGATAAGGAGTGACTTCTTAAATTGGGACAAGAGCCAAAATGTCTCGTCTGTACAGGCAAGGTAACAAAGTCTATTTGCATTGCAGGAGTCTCAGCAGCCCTCATCTTTCAGCAGGAGATACAGGCTCCTAGAACCCAATTACGAATTGTCTTTGATGGTGATTCTGTACTCTTTTCGGATGAGACTGATCGTGTCTTTCATGAGAAAGGTCTTGAGGAAGCGGTAGAATATGAGAAAAATATGGAAACTGTACCCATGGGAGAGGTAAGGTTGCCTACATTCCCAAGAAGATATTCCTATCTTCTCTCTTCTCTCCAAGGGTGATACCTAAATAAAGCAGTAATTGGTTTGCCCCTCCCCCAACACTTCTTCCCAATACCTTCTCACTGCTGTTGCTGATCTTTTTAATGGCTACCTCACTCCAGTTTTCCCATGTCTTCCCATCAGCTTGCCCACCCCCTGGTCTTTCCAGTGTCTTCCTGCCACTGCTACTAGACTTCATGTCAGCCCACTCCTACCTTCAACTGTGTGTTTTACAACAATTGTAGAAATGGTATTTTTCATTCAGTTTAGCAAAGAATAACAAAGGATGTGTAACTTTAAACTTTTAATATAACTTTTAAAAAAAATTCGCAGCTGGTTAAACCAAAGTGAGCTGTCTGCATAATACCTCTGCTTTACCTTCCCAGGTGCCAATTCAATTCAAAGGCTAACTCATGAGGAATTTGTTTTAGTGCATCTATTTATGTTGACAAAGCCGCCTTCTATATGTTTGTTACATAATGCATTAATAGTTATGAAAATATTACTGAACTGAGCTATCAAAATACAATATAAAGTTCTTCCATATTGGCTAATGGATGGATTCAGATTCGCTACTTTACTGAATTGCCTTCATGACCAACCCTTATTGTTAATAGGCTAAAGTAAGATCCCCATGTTGATCATAATTACTAATTGTAAAATAAAAAAAACAATAGAGCTTATTTGTCCATCTCTGAGTAGAATAAATGGGTCTTCAGTTTTGCTCTCCAGCTGTCTGCAAAATAATACAGTACCGTTCTTTCTGCTTCCTGCCGTCTTTTCCAGGGCCCCCTGAAAGCCTTTGCTTTGCATCTTGGGAAGATGCGCAAAAAGTTTGGTCAAGAGGATTCTCCCATCCGTATCTATTTAGTGACTGCCCGCAGTGGCCATGATATGGGCATCCGGATCATCAAAACCCTTCGGGAATGGGGACTGTCGACTGATGAAGCCTTCTTCATGGCTGGAGCTCCAAAAGGTCCTATCCTCTCCAAGATCCAGCCCCACATCTTTTTTGATGATAATTTTCACAACATCAAAGGCGCTCAGGATGTTGGCATACCCTCTGCATTGGTCCCTTATGGCTGTCAGACGGGATCATAGGGTCACAGTGTTCTGTCAGTTAAGAATACCAATATTTCTAAGTACAGTAAAAGGGATACAAACAACCTTTTAAATGTACAGTGAGAAATGTTTAGAATAAATTACATTTATAGAAAATAGGAAGTGACTTTATCTGATCAGGGTAAAGTTCTTATTGAAAAAAAAAAGGGGGGGAGGCGAAATCAATGCTTAACATGTAGCAAATTGGTTCTTTTATTTGCCTGTGCATCTTATTTTCCATTGATGACATTTGGAGATTCTGTATTATTACAACAAAAGCTCATTCCGAACAAAACATTCTGGAGTTCTTTATTGTTCGGGAACATAGAGAAAAGCTACTTGCCTGGGACAGACTCTGCTTTCCAAGTGGAATTACTGTAATCATAACAATTCCATTCCAGCACCTCCATGAAAAATTAACTGTTCTCGCTAACAGCTTAAGTTCCCACGTGGTTGCTCCTGGTGACACCGATTTGCTGCAGGTCTTATAAAGAATGGGCTTTTCTCGTTTCTGGCTGTTTTAATCCTTTCACGCTGTTTGAATTGAATGTATCTGCTCCTGTTCCTGTATTCTGTAGGTCTTCCAGCTCCATTCTTTCCATCTGTTTCCAGATTGAGCTACTGAATTATGGCAGCAAACCAGTGGTTTGGCAGAAAAACAGGGGGATGTTTAAACCCTGGCGTGAGTTTAGTTTATCAGAAACCATCACCACCACATCTGCAATTCCCTAAAAAAACCTCTCCCCAACCCCCAGAAATCCATGCCCATCATGTTGGTGGCGTAATTTTATTTTGTGATTGTTGCCCAAAGTGACAGCCACTTCGCCCTTTAGCAACTTCCTTGGAAATAATTTCACACGAGACCTTGAAAATTGTCTACTCTTCACACGCAGGGAAGAATTTTAAAAAGTTGAGAGTGAAATTCTGAAGTAGATTTTTTTTTTAAAAAAAAAAAATCAAACTTAAAGAAGAATTTGAACTTACTTTAAAATGATGACTTTCTTTAGGCATATGTTATTCGTTTAAAGATATTAGAAAATGGAGCTTAAATAATTTAAATAGTTCTAAGCGTCAACATCTTGCCTAATCTTGGAGAAAGCTAAGCAGGATGACTTACATATAAATCACTTGTTACCATCTGATAATGACTCTGGTTCCATTTCATTTTTGTAATTTTGTAGTTTCTCCTATATTCTCCTATATTTTTACATTTATTTTTATTATTGTCAGTCCTATTAAACTGAATAAAATCACTACTGAAACGGTCAGTAAATGGATGGGATGGTAATTGTTCTGTTCTTCTGTAATTAAAAGGCATATTGTGACCATTCCTGCAGCAGGAGACCCTGGTAAGAGTAATGCACTCCCTTGCATTACTCCAGTATAGACTACTGCAATGCATTGTGCACGGGATTGCCTTTGAAGACTAATTTTTAAGACCCCTGGTGACACAATGGTAGAATGCAGTATAGCAGGCTAACTCAACCCACAGCCAGGAGTCAACGGGGCTCAAGATTGACTCAACCTTCCATCCTTCTGAGGTTGGTAAAATGAGATGCCGGATTGTTGGGGGCCATATGCTGACACTGTAAACTGCACTGAGAGTGCTGTAAAGCATTATGGGGCAATATATAAGTCTAAGTCAAGGATCTTCAAACTTGTTCCTTTTATGACTTGTGGACTTCAACTCCCAGAATTCCTCAGCTAGCGTTCCTGGCTGAGGAATTCTGGGAGTTGAAGTCCACAAGGCATAAAAGGGCCATGTTTGAAGACCCCTGGTCTAAGTGCTAATACTATCGCTATTACTCAGAAGCAAGCATTAGTGAAAAATGCAGTGACCCACTTGCTGATAGGTGAGAGCCATTCCAACCATGAAATTTTGATTTTGTAGATGCTGAATTGGCTTCCAGTGGGCTTTAGAATAAAATGTAAAAAAAAAAAAAACCTTCTTTAGCACTCTCATTTTTGCATAGAACTGACCCCTCTCAAAATACATTCTGTACATCTGCTATATGTAGGCAAGCTGATAAATTTAAAGGTTAAATATTGTGAATTTGAGTATAAGTGCTTCCAAATTTCTTAAATAGATAGCTCATGCTAAATATCAGATGTGAAAAATGTATCTTCTGCCACTTATTTTGCAAGAACTTACTTAGGTTTTAACATGTGATGGTTGTGTAATGGCAACACACATATCTAGTTTAAAATAACTGTCAGTGAAGGGAATTAACTTCTGCATTAAAATTATGTTGTTGACTGTGCAACATTTTTATACCAACATGTATACTGATACTGATAATTATGAACTCTTCATAAAGGAATAGTTTAATACTTAATATAATATAAAGAGAATACTTTAATAATCGACTAAAACTAGTGCTTGCAAAAAATGCATTGGAGTGATGCTTATTACAGGCAAAACAATTACTACAAGCAGAAGCATCAGAAGCTATAAGAATGAGGACATTCACTGCATTAGCTGAAAAGCAGCTAGGTATATTCTTTATAAGATACACAAATAATGGCTTATGGCAGTGGTGGCGAACCTATAGCACTGGTGCCAGAGGCGGCACTCAGAGCCCTCTCTGTGGGCACACATGCCATCTCCCCAGTCCTAGACCTTCAGCTGCGTTTTATAAAACCTTTTCACTTTAGGCTTCCGCCGCCGTGTAAAAACAAAAAGGTTCAATCAATCAGTCAATTTCAACTTCTCGCGGGAAAAAAAAAGATCTTGCAAAATTGGAATTGATTGATTGAACTTTTTAATCCCACCCAGTCTGCCGTTATCACCGCAGCCACGCCCACCCAATGGGCCACACCCAGCTAAAGGGCCACACCCACCCGATGATGCATAAGTGGGTTTTGGGTTGCAGTTTGGGCACTCAGTCTCTAAAAGGTTCGCCATCACTGGTTTATGGTTTTATTCTATTAAAAAACTTTAATTTTTACAGAAATTATAAATAGTTTCTAATGTAGAGATTTTCAGTCTTTAGAAACTTAAGGTCCACTTACTTATATCAAAAATCTAAGCCCTACCACGATAGAAGTCCAGGAATTTAATTTTTTATTTTGTGAAAAAGTTAATGTATTGACAGGAAATCTGCTATTTCAAGAATGAGATTTCAATTATCAAGTGTTTCACTATAAACAATATATTAGTCCACTTGTAGACAACCACTGATCTAGATAACTGATAGATCAATCAGTCTGCTATCTAAAATTGTCCACCAGAAGACATCATATAGCTCTTTAGCACAATGATTATGTTCTGTTTCTACTTTTTGAAATATAATTAAATAACATTTCAAATATTATTTTGCTTGTCTGTGGGGGTTAGATCAGGGGCAGTATGTTCAAAAGGATATATGTGCATTTTAAATGCTGTAATCACAGGCTTCTTCTGGAATTAGCATTTAACTAGCTGAAAGGACAAAGCAAGAGTCAGGATTAAGAAGAAAGCCAAAATGAGATCCAGGAAAATCAGTGGTACAATAATATGCTGTAGGTGAAGGACACAACCTTAACTGGCATAGGAAGCCATTTACATTCCACTCTATCCAAGAATATCCTGTGAATATTCTGAATTAGAATAGAATAGAATAGAATAGAATAGAATAGAATAGAATAGAATAGAATAGAATAGAATAGAATAGAGCTGGAGGTCTTCTAGTCCATCCCCCTGCTTAAGCAGGAGAACCTATACCATTTCAGACAAGTGACTGTCCAGTCTCTTCTTAAAAATCTCCAGTGATGGAGAGCCCACGATTTCTGGAGGCAAGCTGTTCCACTGGTTAATTGTCCTCACTCTTAGGAAGTTTCTCCTTAATTCCAGATTGCTTCTCTCTTTGATCAGTTTCCAACCATTGTTTCTTGTCTCGCCCTCTGGTGCTTTGGAGAATAGTTTGACCCCCTCTTCTTTGTGGCAGCCCCTCAAATACTGGAATACTACTATCATGTCACCCCTGTTTCTTCTTTTCTTTAGACTAGCCAAATCCAAGTCCTGCAGCCATTCTTCATATGTTTTAGTCTCCAGGCCTTTGATCATTTTAGTTGCTCTTCTCTGAACTTTTTCCAGAGTCTCAAATGAAGAAATATACTCTAGAAACTAGAAATGCAGCATTTAAAAGATGCCACCTGCAATTTTATGGTTCACCATTCAAAGCAACTATGTAAAGCTCTTGTACAGCTCTTGTACAGTTTAGTGAGATGTATGTTCCAGTCATTAGAAAATTGTAATAATCTCATATTTAATTTGTAGACTGCAACCTATAAAATAATTGTGTGTGCCAAAATAAGTGCCTATGTGACACTGGATATAGCCAGCAATTGGACACAGCTCTCAGATTTGGAGAGAAAAAAAAGTACAGCTCTTCCTAGATTGAATAGCATATTAGAAAAAAAAGTATGTTAGTTAAGAAGCATAACATCTATTCCCTTAAGTGAAAATTGCTAGATAAGAATGTCAGGTAAAAGTCTTTTTTTATGTTAGTGAATTTCACATATACAGAGAATAGTGTTTTAACTCATCTTAGCATTTAAAAAAATAAATAAATAGTGGAATAGTAATTTACTCAAAAAGTCTTGTTTGCTGTATACCAGGGGTGTCAAACTGCTGGCCCGCAGGCCGGTTTCATCATAACAAAGCCGCGCCCACCCTATTGCCGGCAATGCAAAAAGAGTCGCGATACGTCGCATCATGTGATGTGGCGAGCTTGACACCTGTGCTGTATACTATATACCCATTCCACAATTATCATTTTAGGTAGAGCTTAGGTGTCACAGAAATCAGCATAGCCTTGACTATATCTTAAAACATAATTTAGAATCATCATCACATTCTTGTATTATAATGAAGGCCTCTTATTTATTATAAATGTAACACACACAGAGAGAAAGATTGTAATCATGAAACTATTTCATTTTTTTCTTCTCCCATCAACATTCAACAGCCATAGTCTGGATCTTGAAGAATTGAAGTTAGGTGCATTCCATAGCAGCATGAAATTAACTTCTTTAATTAAGGAAATTGTGTTCCCTAGGATTTCCTGACAGTGCTAATGGCGACTCAAACATCTATGCAAATGGAAATTAAACAAGGCAGAAATGCTGGGCAGAAGCTAAGATCTTGCAGGCAAAAGTGAGAGGTTCTTCAGCAGCATGATGGGTAAAGGGAAGGAAGCACTCGCAAAGCTCAGGTGCCCGGTCACCCTGAGCAAGCAAGGTTGCTTAAGTGCAAAGGCAGAAGGAATAAACAGTCATGTGCATCAAACAAAGCTTCATCAGCACATAGACTGATGAGTGACCAAGCAAAAAGTGATGGAACATATCAGGGAAGAGGGAAAAGTTTGGGTTTTCTTTTTTTTCTTTTTCTACTGGTTCAGCAAAAATTTTGAGCAGCTTGCTTAATTTTATCATGTAAGGAGAGGGATCGTAGCTCGAAAGTAGGAACATGCTTAATCACATCTGCATGAAAACCAGGCAGTGACAATATTGGGTTCCTTGCCCCAGTGAACTATTCTGTGGTTAAGTTCATGTGACATGCTGAAACAAGATTAATGGAACACATTGCTGAGTTTGCATAATACATTCTTCCCAAACTGTTTTATGGTACAATATAATGAGGTGATTCATACGAAGTGCTAAGACAATGCCTTAGGCACAAAGCCAACTGCATGACTTGGGGCCAGTTGCTGTCTTTAAGTCATGGGAAGAAGGCAGTGGCAAACTACTTCCCAAAAATGTGTCCAAGAAAAGTGCATGGACTTGTCCATGTAGTTGCCAGGAGAATGACTCAAAAGCACCAAAACAACAGCCACAACAACCAAGAGCTAGTTCATACAACATGCTAAGTCAATGGTGGACCTTCAATATCAGAATGAACTACAATCAAACCCCATTTTCACCTAGTCCAGTGGATTCCAAACAATGAAAGCTATTTTCAAATGTGCATAATCAATCAGTTTTTGTAACTTACTCCAAAAACATATGACATCATATGAATTTCTTTTTATTTTTTACCCTCAAAACACTCAGTGGAGTAGAGTGAGCAGAAAATATTGCCTAGTTTAAAGCCACCCAGAGGAGATTATGACTTCATGAAGACTTCAATCTAGATCTCCCAAAACTTGCTGCAGTGTATACTACAAGACTACCTTACACTAGCCTTCCCCAACTGAGTGCTCTCCAGATATACTCTTATTAATTGCAAATCAGAATGGTTCTTGGCTATGCTTTACGTACAAATTAGTCCATTGACACAAATCAAGTTAGTAAGGATTATTGTACTACAAATTTCATATATGATGGAGTGTAATATGCTTTGTCTGCAAAGAGCTTTGTGGGCAAGAGATGATTGATTTTGCTAGATGGGAGTAATGGGAGTAATAATCCAACACATCTCAAAGGTGCTGTGTTGCATTTGTAATGCTGGCTTTCTTTGTAGATCTTCACAATGTTTTGCAAAATATTATCACAGATTCACACCCCAGTATTATTTACTAAGATGTTCCTCTAAAATTGTGAATTCTAAACCATGGTTTATGGCTTTGTTCAGTGAACCTAGTCAATTGTACCTTATTCAACACATCATATTAAAACCTTTATCTTTCCACAATTGTTCCTGTTCAAAAACAAGCAGTTTAATGGAAGCTAGAGCTGACCCAAAAAAACTTCCTGACAACTGGTCTGGGAACAGTACAATTTGGCTTATGGAGAAATCCTATTTTCTGGCTAAAGATGCTTAGTTACGGTACATTTTTAGTCAGCCGCCTAACTAGGCCAGGAAACTAACCAAACATAAACAACAGCGAACTGTTTCGAGGCCCAAATAGAAATCCATAGCAGATGTTTTCGGTTCAATTTGCCTGATCTGATGCAGAGAACCATGGAGATGGCCTTGAGTGACATATTTAGAAGCCATTACAACAACAAAAAGGGCAGAGGTATTCCTTAGCTCTGGAAAAGGAGTTGTGTTAGTAAGAGATTCAGGCTGACTCACTGGGGTATAAGAGTGAGCTGATAAAAACACAAACTATCCCAAAAAATGTGTTACTATAGCCTACTTCAATAAAGCTTTGCTCTAGTCTTATGGAGTCTGTTTTCTGATCTGGACACCTGACTGACCTTGTTTTGAGGCACATCAGCTGAGCTGCTTGACCTGAGGACAATATAGTAACTCAATTACTTCATGGGATATGAAGCCATTCCATATCAAGTTGAACATTTTTCTTTGTTTAACTAGTTAGGGTTATTTTGCACTTCCTGATTTTTTTTAATCAGGAAGTCATTTTGCACTTTCTTCCATTTCAACACAGCCTCACTCTAGAGGTTAACTGCACAAAAACAGTGAAGAATGAAACAACAAATTGTATGCAGTGGGGGAGGGGGGTGTAAAGTGGCACTCATGGTCATTCAAAGTTGTATTCTAGAAGAATTGGGTGAACCTAGAACCTGGAACTCTTCCAACTCAAAGTTTCAATAATGGCCACGATGTTCTAATAGAAAGCCTGACCAAATGAGACAGGATTTTATTTCATTTAAACCCATGGAAACTATGAACTAGATTCTTTTCACAAATTGGTTCATTAATGCTTGTGCCACAGTTGTCTTAAAGGCCATGTGATAGCAACCTAAAAAAATGAAATGTTGCTTGTCTTTTTTTCAAATCCTGTCATCTTCCAAGCTTTTTCCCAACGAAGTTGCCAAGTTTCTTTTCATATTTCTTCTCAGAATCTTTTGAGTGCAGGTCCTCTTCCAGAACTTCTCTCCATAAACCACAGGAGGTGATTGTAGCATATCTTGACCCTTAAGCCATATCTACTGGCCTGATCCAGTAGGACTATTCCTATGTTCTTATGCCGGGAATTGCACGTTTCTTGTGTCAGCATATAGTAATCCTACAATTTTTATTGTCACCACTGCCTTCATACAGTAGATGATATGCCTTAGATATAAACTCAAATATAAACTCAAATATTTTCAGGCTGGGGAAACTCTAAAAAAAATGTGTGAGGAAGAAATCATTTGGCAAAGGTAAAATATTCAGTCCATGCTTGCAGCAATTCTTAAGCTCGTTATTTAATTCTCTTGACATCAAATTTGGACTGGAACTTCAGTAAGTGTGAAATAACCAGCCTTATTACACAGGCTGCTTATAGTATTATAAGATAGTAAAGATGGCAGGTTCCTAGAACCAATTTGGTCAGCAGCTTCTTCCCCCCCTACCAAAAGCTTCTGTGGTATCAGCAAAAACCAAGACAGCGTCTGGAGCAATGAATAACAATAAGCTTACTAGATTCTTTTGATGAACATGAGAAATTTTTCCAAACTTGTCCCCTCCTCTTTTCATAAGTTTTAAAGGTAAAGTTAAAAAGCATATGGAGATTTCCAAATGCTGTACTCTTACTGTCACTGGGCACATGCACATGAAAATTCACACTTGCATGTCTGTATATACTGTAAAGAACTGAAGAGAGAGAAACAGAAATCAAATTACTGAATTAATCATTTATTGAATACAGTTTAGACCATTTCAAGTCTATTTGTCTAAAAACTATCTAACGCTTCAGTTGCTCCAGTGATCACTTTAAGTGGGACAGCAACATGGGTGTTCTCCTTAGCTCACAATTACTGCTGGATAAACAAGTGCGGGGGTGGCTATGGCTTAGAAGGGCTACAGTATTGCTCACTATATGCTTACCACTTGATGCCCCTCCGGGGAGGGAAGCCCTGGTGACACTAACTCAAGCCTTTGCCATCTTCCAGTTAGATTACTTGAAGAAGCTTACTTGGAAAAATACTTAGAAGCTGCAATTGGTCCCAGATGCAACATGTTAGCGACTGAAAGCTACTACCCAGATCTAACATCTTGTGTTAGATATAACATCTGATGTTCCATTGGTGGCCAGTTGGCTTCTGAGTACAATTGGGTTTTAACCTATAAAGTACCCTGGGTACTTATGGGACTACTTGCTTTAAGTGGATCTTCTTTATCTGGTGCATATGGATGGAGATGCTATGAGTTCCACCTGTATTGGACATTTAGGGTAAAACAAGGAGCCACCTTCAGCATTCCAGACATCACCTTCATTCCTGAATTTGAGTTATTAACATAGGTACTTAGTGGTTGCTCATTACTCATTGGACACCTATTTGTAATAGTTTTAATTACACTGTTGCAGTTATGTTATTGGCCATTATGGAATATGGCGGTATAAAACTACCTCATGTATGTTTGTATCTGTATGTAGTCTATGTATATTGTAGATTTGTGATAAGGCTAATGAGAAGAAGACAAAGTTTGAAAATGTTCTGTTAGCCTACGCAAATGACTGCATAGTTCTATGATAAATAGGATATGTTATCCTTCCAGACCAGGGGTGTCAAACTTGCAACGTCATATGACGTGTTGCGACGTATCGCAACTTTTTTTCCATTGGCAGTGGGGTGGGTGCATCCAGCCCTCGGGCCAGCAGTTTGTCACCCCTGTTCCCAAAAAAAAACCCATTAAAAAACAGAGCTTAGCGATCCACCAGATTTTTTTTATGTTCACTGATCTCTGCACTGATGCTACCCAAAGAGGTTTTGCTTTATTAACTTTTAACTGAAACTTAAGACTATTTTGAAAGTTGGGTGGTGGTTGGGAGAGTATTGTGAAATGGCAAAGCAAGCCAAAAAGGAGAAAATGTGGGTTGAGATATATACTCTAGTAACATTTTATCTTCTCCATTAGCAACAGAAAGTATCCTTTGTCCGTTTTATCAGAAAAAAAGAATAAAAAAGCAATATGCATGACAACTTTAAATAGGGCCAAATATGGGATGCCGAAATCCAGAAGACTACATCATATAAATGTTTGCAGTCCAAAGGGGGATCCATGTTGTAAGATGCATGACTATGCAAAAACAAAGAACAAATATAAAGAATAACCACAAATGGCTACGAAAGCTCTTTTATGATTCAGTATTTTGAAGTTTATATTTTTCAGTAATGTCCAATCCAATAAAATGAGCCTCCAGCTCTGTCATTGGCAAAGTGAGCAAAGAGTAATCTTTAGCCTAAATGAGAGTTAACCATTCTTTTTGGTATATAGACTATAGCTTTATTTGTTTAACAACCACCATCAAATCTGAATTTATAGAACATTTGGCATCATAGGGAAATACATGGAGTCACATATATACTATGTTAACGGGAAAGCAAATCTGTGCTCAGGCAAAATGTTTCTAAGGTCTTACATTGCAGCCATCTTATGTATCCAATTCTACAATTCCCACACATATTCTTCCTGAGGAATCTTTATAGCATCTATATTGGTTGTATCTTAAGTGGAGACCAGAAAGTTACAATATGCACCATAGGCAGTTGCTATAGTTCTGCTATCACTTAGCAAACTAGGGCATTTGGAAATAGAAAATTACATTGGCCAGATTTAAAGGAGCTAAAAGAAGCCCCTGAAAGTTTTGATACTACAATAAAGATGACTAAAAATAATTAGGAGTGTTGTAGGAATTGATTAGATTGAGTGTCAGAAGCTCTGAATCAGAAATGGTTTACCAATAATGTGTTGATAAAGGAAGCTCTCTTGCATCACAGTGACCGTTTCAAATAATAAATTAGATATGGAAGTACAAGATAAACATAAATTAAATCACAAGTCACAAGAACATCATATCCTACCATGTAGCCCTTTTATCTTTTTATTCATCCTGATTGTACACCCTTAATTCTATGCTGTCACTGTTGATTTATTTCCTGTGCAGCTAGGACTACTATGTAAGAGCTGCAACACACTGAATATACATCAGATATGAGTTCTGTATTTTTTTGCTGTGTAAGGTTTTCCACTTAGCCTCACAATTGCCCCAGCATTACTCAGGAATTTAAAAGAGCCAAAGAAACTCCTGAGTCGAGGTTTCAGCAAGCAAACAACTTTTATTTTGATCAAAATAGAGTTGGGTGACCGCATCTCTCTTCGTGGCTGGTAGAGAGATGAAGGCAACAATCAGAAAAGATGTCTTCCACCTTTTATACCTTTCCAGAACAAAAAGATCAGGTCTTGGTACCAGGCATAAGATGGCACAAAAAAACAATTCTTAGATGATGACTCATACACAGCAACCCAGGCTTCATCCGTAACTCCTTTTCCCCCTCACTGTGCTCTTTTCATATAAGCAATCACCTATACCCGTCCTAAAGCATGAAGCCCTTACTTTTCCAATATATATATAAAGCACCTGATCAAGCAATTAACTACAAAATAATGATTACAAAATAACAAAACAATGATTGCATGATAACACTATAAGTATCAATATAAAATGGTTACTATATATAAAATAAATGCTAATGTCAAACTTAAACATACTAAAATCATAAGCACAATAAAATCCCTTCAGCTGCAATCTGGAGGTTGCCCAATGTTTGCAGCCCAAATACGGTAGCCCTAAATATAGTAATTTCTGACAGGCAACCTTCCTCATTTGCTTATCTGGAGGAATGTACTGAGTAAGGAGTGCAAATCTATGGGTGCAAACTCTGAATGACCATTACATTGCAGATTGATTGACTGATTGATTGACTGATTTCTTTTTACTACCATATGTGATCTAGAAGAAACAAAGCAGTCTAGATGGGTGACTGTATACATTTGAATAATAAATAAAATAAGGCTCTTGGAGTTAATCATTACCAATTTATAGACATTTTCCAGGTGCAGCTCGGAGAAGAAAACAAGCAAAAAAATGTGTGAAGTTAAACCTATTTAAACCTTTAAAGCTGTTTTTTGCCTTACTATGATTGTATCTGGAATAAAGTATCTTGTCTAATCATATCAGGTTCAGTCCTACAAGCTTGAGATTATTTTGTCCTTGTTTTGAGTCCTAATTTCAAACTTGTGCCCATCGATTTTTTTTGTCCTACATAGAATTCAAAAAAAGCATTCCTGGCAGATGCTCACATATCAAACTAGAAGAAGAGCATGTAAAGGCATTTCTAATATTGTGTATTAAATTGTTGAGGCCTGAAATGGTGCTATTGTTTACTCTGCCTCCACATTTATACCAACAGCACCATCACAGACCCCAACAACCTCACAGGCTAATAAAACTCTCCTTCTACTAAGCCCAAATATAATAGCTTCTGTTCACCTAATCTACAAATAGAATTGTAATATCTTTGTATTTAATTTGGAAGCTTTCTTCCTTGGTTCTAAGGAAGATAGGCTTTTAACCAACCAGTGCTGTGATTGGATTTATAGCATATATGTACCAGATACTTTCTGCAGATAAATTTTCTAATGTAACCTTTTCGTATATAACCACCTTCTCCAACTTGATGTCCTACAAGTGAAAAAATTATGAAAAGTATCATGAAACTTACTGACAAACGACTTTGATGAGCTACAGACCTGCAGCAATCATAGACAATTTTTCAATAGTTAGCAGCTGCAGCTGAGCTCCTGAGCTTCTGGCAGGTTGTAGGTTTTATCTAGGAACATCACAGAAGAAATACAGCCATTTTTCTACACACATTTGGGTGGAGTTGAAGACTCCCCTGAAATAATATCCATCTGTTACTGGCAGGAACGTTTGATATCCTCACAGCCCTTCTATACCCTTTTCCTATAACGTTTGATATCCTCACAGCCCTTCTATACCCTTTTCCTATAGCCTCGGTTCCTGGCTTGCTGCTAGATAGGAATGCTCTCATTTCTGGTGTGCAACTTGCATTAAGCAAAGGCATAGGCTTTGCTGACTTCCCCATTTCTGAAAATTGCCAGTTGATGGAAAATTCTGCCAATAGCAGTTTTAACAGATGGGCACATAGTTGCTGCCTCTGTTTTAATGGGTAGCTCAGCCATCCCACCAATCAGTTGTTCAGCAGGTGTTTCGATACAGGGTCCAGCAAGCCTGGAAATTTCAAAGAGCATTAAACCAAATCACATTCCAACCAAGTCAACGAAACAGTTGATTGGCGGGGTGGGTGAACCACTCAGTGAAGTGGAAGAGCTTGCTCAAGCCAAAATTTCCATTTTATCAGGGTACTCCACCCACTGCCAATCAGTTGTTTGGGAAGCTAAATGGAGCTACTGGTCCACCAGGAGATGTTTTCTGCTGCTTTCTTCTGAAAGGAAAACAAAAAATAGTAGCAGAAGTATTTTCTCTGTAGGCAATACTACATTTAATTTTAGCCAAAATTCTGATATAAGCCCCCCCCCCTCACCAGTGCTGGTAGTGATATAGACATACGAACATCTGCCCTATTTAGAGTCTCACATTCTAAATCACCTCACACCATGGCCTCTACTTTGACTGAGACATGCAGAAAATTGTCTCTAGAATGGAAATTGCTATCATTCCCACTTTTAAACAATCCCAAATCCTGGGGGGAGGGGGATTATCTGGGGTTTTACCTTACTTTTAGCACAACAGGAAGCCTTTAGCCTTCCCAAAATTGACTTGAAATCACACCGCTACCGTTTTGTTGCTGAATTTTAACAGTACAATCTCATGATTTGGGAAGTCTGAACTGTGGAGCTGTGGAGGATCAAATGTGATCCAGAGACTGTGGGTTGCTTATCCCTGACCTGGAAAAAAATATTCAGGGAGACTGCAAGAGGCAGGGGGACTCAAAGACAAAAGTCAATAGAATCTGCAACGTGCACATTTTCAGGATAACCCTCGCATTTCTTGACGTTGTATGTTGATGTTCCTCACCATATTCTGCTTCTAATCATTCAACAGGACAAATGTTTTATAGCATCTTAAAAAGTAGTGAGGAAATTTTCATCAAAAGCGGCTACCAACCAAATACTGAAGGAAGCAGAGGAGTTATTAAAACAATCACTACAATTCCTCCTGTACCTTTAATTACAGCTAGTCCTCAACAACCACAACTGAGCCCAAAATTTATGTTGCTAAGCAAGACACTTGTTCAGTGAGTTGTGCCTCATTTTTTGCCACAGTTATTAAGTGAATCACTGCAGTTGTTAAGGGAATTATGCAGTCATTAAGCAAATCTGGCTCTCCCCCCCCCCCCTTGACTTTGCTGGTCAGAAGCCAGCTGGGAAAGTTACAAATGATGATCACAGGAGCCCAGGATAATGTAATTGCCACAAATACATGCAAAATGCCCAACATTTTGATCATGTGACCATGGAGATACTACGACTGTTGTGTGAAAAATTATCATAAGTTACTTTTTCCAGTGCTGTTGTAAGTTTGAGTGGTCACTAAACGAGTGACTGTAAACCGAGGATAACCTCAACTTGCAAAGGGAATCAAGCAGCAACCATTTTTCTTATTCTTTCATAGTACTTTGCAACACCCTGTTATGAATTACCTCGTGGGTCTTCTCACCCGATCGTTGTAACTGAAATAGATTTTCATGTGCTTATGAAAGCTCTTGATCCCAATTTGTCAAGCTGTCGGCCCACCTACGCCATTTGGAATATGAACTATGCAGAAAGCCTTCTGCTTTTCCACTCCTGTTTATTTCATTCCAGTCTTCAATTAAGGCAACCAGCTCTTCCGGGTAGGGAATGAATGCGTTTGTTACCAGATGAATCTGCAGGTGCTAAAGCAATTGAACGACTTACCACTTATAATTAGGTCAAACTTGACTAACACCCTCATGACACTTAAGTTTGCTGATGCTTTTAAAACAAGGATCTTATTTCCAGATATGCATTTTGACTTTTTTTCCCCTGTTCTGCATCATCTCTTGGAGATAGCAGTGCCTATTACATGTTTGTTCTGTTTCTGTGCTAGTTCCAAGTCAACCCAGGAAAGTTTTGTTAACAGCTGAGTATATTTGATGGGTTGATACTCTACGTAAATCAGAAATCCTTTTATTATGGGTGTTGTAATTAAAATTACAATATTAATTAATTAAGTATTAATTAAATGTATTAATAATATTAGGAGAGCCAGCTTGGTCTAGTGGTTAAGGCAACAGGCTAGAAAATGGGAGATTGTGAGTTCCAATTCTACCTTAACCATGAAAGCCAACTGGATGATCTTGGGTCAGTCACTCTGTCTCAGCCCAGCCCACCTCATAGGGTTGTGGTTGTGGGGAAAATAGGTGGAAAAGGCTATATTGGATATGTTTGCTGCCTTGAGTTATTTGTAAAAAAATAATAATAATAGCAGGATACAAATAAAAATAAATTAGAACATCATTTTAATATTTTAGAATAACATTTAATTTACCTTTCCATCATTAGAGAGCTTATGGGTTTTAAATTTAAAAAAAACCCAAAAGAAATAAATGACCGATGTCCACTTACAATTGAGATGGAATTGGAACGCTTTATATTTTAATCCAATATTGTTCTCATTTGTCACGACCATCTCAGGCCTGAGAAAGATGCAAGATGGAGAACAGGAAGATGGCCTTTAGGAGCTTCCATACTCATGGATCCAAGCACTAGCAAAGGATTGAAGTAAAGTTTACCCCTTTCGTCTTTATGTCCTGTGCCCCAATATCTCAATCTCTGAATCCTCCAGGGGATAATGGCCATCTTGTAGAGAAGCAGTAAGCTGAAGTGAACTGGTTGACTAGATTATAAGGTGGGCTTCCTTGGGAGTAATACTCTCTTTGAGAGTTGCTAATGGGAAAGCGCTAATGAGTATCAACCATAAGTCTTAGATAGGCTCCTTTACCTGGAACATTAAGAGCTTACATGGCTGGTTAGTCCAGTTGTTAGAAAACAGCTCTGACAATCTCCTCCATCAATGTGACTAACCATTGTAGGTATTGATTGGGTGGTTCCCATACATATATGCTCTTTGTGCTATGTGTTTGAGTAAATAAAGCTATACATTTATAAAAGTAAATGGGAACTGTAGTCTTTTGCTATCACGGGGAATTAGATACTCCACTTAATAGATATCCTACCCTGATTCTTGTAGAACTCAAATCTTGTCTAGACACTAGACCTTGGGCTGGACAGGGATGAACAGGTATGTATATATGTGAATAGAGATTTTAAGTCAGAAATTGAAAGTTGCTTTATAATCTTTAGTGTCTCAGCTTTATGCCATGTACTTAAAAATCTGGACTTCACAGCATTTACCTATTCCATTTGCAGCTGTTACTCCTTTTGATTTGTAATGGACTGATTCTAATTATTCTTTTGCTTAGCAGTCTTGTATGAACAGACTTGTAGACTTCTGACTCAGTGGTCACAATTAATTTCTTTCTAAAATTTTGCAATGGAGATTATTATTTTACCAATTCCATCAGGAAAAAAAGGAATATGTATATTCTTCAAGTAAAATGCAATGCATCTGATAAGAGAAAAAAACATGATTCTAATTTCTTTTTTGTTGGCAGCAAATAGATCTTGGATTCACTGAAAATAAGTTACAGCAGCAATTAAAGTTGGAGACTATATGAACCTGTTGGATCCAGCAATGACTTCAAAAAGAGGGGCCACACCACGGCCTCGTTTCAGGGAAGATGCAATCATTCCTTTACTCAAGGATGCATTCTCCACATATCATTTTTTGGGCAGCCTTAATTGACCTGTTGGGACATTGATCTGTAGGACAAGTGGCCAGGTTAGTAATCTGAACTATGTTGTCTATTCCTTCAGGAGCTACAGGCCAAACATCTTCGAAATAACAGGATAAGTCAATGGCCTAAGTTAAACGCACATGGACTCACCCAGTAGGGTTCTAACTCTGAGCAGATCTGAACAACTTTGTATGACGGGTGATTAGAAGATTCCTCACAAAAACTTAGTGTATATATATATATATATGTGTGTGTGTGTGTGTGTGTGTGTGTGTGTGTGTGTTTCCTTCCTCCCCAGTAAAGAGAGAGTCACATTAAACAAGGCCATTGTTTTGCACCTGCAGAGCAATAAGAAAGAGAAATAGAAGTAGTCTCCAAAAACAAACAGCTTTAGAGACTCGATTACCAAAAGTTCACTGATGATATTACCTAGATTGGTAATGAAACATTTGCAAGAAATCCACCCTGCTAAAAGAGCACCAGGAATCCCACAGTTACAAATATTCTCTTCTGTAAGCATTGTTAAATAAATAAATTCAAGTATAAAAAGCAGGCTTTATAACATACCTTCTAGCTAAATCTAAAAATTTATTATCAAACACTAGTGTTGTCTTCATATGGGTTTTTAATTTCTTATGCTTATTCCTCTTTTACAAAAATAGTATATGTTTACTCTAGTTGAAGCTTTCTGTAGCGTCACCGAATTTGGTAGGAACTTAGAACAAAATACTATTTCAGGTTTTTTTCTCTTTTATTTTGTTGAAGGAAAAGTCTTCAGCATGGTTCAGTCCAAGCCAGGAATAAACAACATGGCGACTGCTTTACAAAGAAAGTTGCAGTTTATTGAAGAGGAGAGTCAGACAGAAAGATGGCTCTGGAAGAAAAGAAGAGAGCACATGTAGGGAGTGGGTTTTTATACCCTCTGGAGCCTTTTGTTTGGAGTTGTTCCTGTGGCATGAACTTTGACCTGAGTCTGAGTGTGCCTTTCTGGTATTCTGATGGTGGTGGGTTAATCCTATTATGTCCCAAAGGTCATATCCTGCTTCCCTGGGGCTGGGGCTGATGACTCTTAGATTTTTGGTGTGAGGGATTGTTGATTCTAGGGATCTTTCTTCCTAATCTCAGTTTCCTGACTCCAGTCTTTCTGGCAAGATTATCACATCTGCATTTCTGCAGACTTGGTTTCTGTTTGGGACAGAGAGACTTGGGGGGGATTGATTTCTGCCTTTAAACTCCTTTAGGGAAATATATTCTGCCTTTTAAATATTTCCAAGAATATTTCTTTCTCTGGGGGGGGCTGACTTCCCACAATTTAAACAGTCAGATACACAAGCAAGCAAGCAGTTTTAATTCAACACTTACTTTGTTTCCCAAGTTACATTCCGTGGCAAAGTTAGCAGGTTATTTATAGCTAGAATGACAGCCCACCTTCTTCCCATTTTTAGATGAGCATAGCCACTTGAATTTCCAAATTGCAGAGTAAGTGAAATTTTCCCTCTACTTAATTTCATATATCATAAGTACTTTCTACTTGAATATATATGTACTGTGAGGATGACTTACTCTGTTTCTATAGTATATTCTACCTACTTCCCAATTCAGAGTTTAGGAAGAGTTTATAGATGCTGATGGCAATTTTTCCTCTATGACTCAGACTGTCATCTGGCTTTTCTTTGG
Source organism: Protobothrops mucrosquamatus (assembly GCF_001527695.2). Taxonomy (NCBI): domain Eukaryota; kingdom Metazoa; phylum Chordata; class Lepidosauria; order Squamata; family Viperidae; genus Protobothrops; species Protobothrops mucrosquamatus. Next base: position 29,194 of record NW_015387211.1, read on the forward strand.
TTGGTAAAACCTTTGGTCTTCAAACCCTGGAGATTATTTTTGCAACACAGACTTTGTCCCCTATGTCTCTATGGGTTTTCAGGACTCTTATCTGGATTTGCCCTGAAACTAACAAACCTTCAGCAATGTAAACATGATCCAACCCAAATCGAGTTTACCAGCCCACATTTTTCTTGATTAAACCATAAAGCTTCAAAGCTAGAACTCTCTAAATGTACTTATTTTATTTATTTATTCAGTTTCTATAGCCACCCAACTCAATCAAGTGACTCTGGATGGCTTACAATTCTAAAATTCTAAAACAATATAAAAGACATCAAAACACTAAAAACATCCACAAAATAAATAAATATAAACAGCAGCAGTGAGGATTAATCAACTAATAGTAAAGCCAAGTAACAGAGCCCTTCACATATTCCAAGCCTCTGGCCTGGGTACATAGTCAAATTTTTAAAGCTTTGCAAAAAGCCAGTTTATTTGCTAGCCATATACACACATTTATTCCAATTTTTCACTCCTTTCTTGTCTCCAGAGATCTCTCTCTCTCTTGTATTTTATTATTCCTCCATCAGTGCCAACCCAATAACCCTTCCTCCTTCTAAGGGAACATCTCCCTATGGGAAATTAAACTATCCCAAATCCCAGATTTTCTTATCAGCCAGCTAGCAAAAAGCATTCCTTGGAATTTATGCATTTCTGCTGCAAATCCTTAGGACATCATTCATTCATTGTGAGAAAGACAAGGTACTCTCAAAAGATACCAAATCTACTCAAAGCTATTTAGTCTATCATTGAATAAAACTATGAACTATAACTTTCCACAGCCAATCCCAAAGATTTGTCCCTTGGGCTGTATTACAACTTTAAGTCAAGGACATATGGAATTGTGTAAGTAACTTAGTTTTCAATGTGTTGTTCCTTAGTTTAACTTCTAGTGAAACTAGTATGTTAATCTTCACTCAGCAGTTAGTTATTCAAATCCTGTGAGCTCTCTCTGTATATATAGATTTCTGTTTGCCAAATCACTGGGGGGGGAAAAGCTTATACTGATACATTAAAGCAAGGTCAATAATCATATAGACTCCAAATCGTATTAGCTAGATACAGCATGAGTTTCATATATTGCCATATTTTTTCAGTGGAGGTTATGTTGTTGAACAACATCCAAATAAACCTGGACAGTTCAGATCGAATTCTTTCTTAAATTTACCATGTCTTACAACTTCATGCTTTCAGGTTATTCTGTACAGAGTCTTATCATAATTCCTGCATGTGCTACAGTTTATTCTTTAAACTCAATGCACTATGGACACTGTGCCCTGATTAATGGGTGCTTTCTTACATAAGTCTATAAACAGATGACAAAAATTTAAGGACCAGATCTTTTGCTAACAGAAAAGAGAAACCTGTATGGCTTGTTTGCTTGCTCTTCAGCTATGCGCTGAATTTCTGACTACAGTTATTTTTTTTTCATTCCTCCTCAATAGTTGATTATTATGAGGCAGATATGAGAAATTATTATCCATCTTTCCCCACAACCTAAAAAATACAACTGCATCTTCAGATGGAGTTTTATCATACAATAATAATGTCTTATTTATCTATTTAGTGTCTGCTTAATTCGGTTATTTGTGGCACCACAATGGGATCCTGAATGAGAGCCTAGTCTTTGGGATACATTGATTCAGATCTCTTTGGTCCTGATAAGTAGCTGTTGTGAGATCCAATAAATTACTCAAGCCTGGTTACTACTAGGGCCTCACTGACCCCCAAATGTGTGTGCTCTGATCTTCATCCAGTCCTTGGATGCTCTCATTACTTGTGCTATGCATTACATACAATCACTGACATTATTGGGATATTTATAAATGCCATAGCCATCTGACTTAGACATATTGTATATAAAGTACACGGGTTTTGCTTTACTTGAAATAAGGAAGCTCCATTTTCCAACATGGCAGAAGCTAACCTGCAATGTATATCAGTTTTAAGGAGAAAATATCAGCTCACTAAACCCTACTTGACACACTTGGTGAAGGGTTCTGAATTTATAGAACCAATTCATTGCTACTCCCCATTACCAGACCTATTAAAAATAGGTTGATTAACCTGTAACTAGGAAATCAGCAAGACTTTCTGGTACTCTATAATCTAAATCAGGGAGGTCAAACTGCCGGCCCACGGGCCAGACCCGTCACGTGGAAGCCGCACTCACCCCATTGCTGGCAATGACAAAAATGTCCCGATAGGTTGTGTGACGTCGCGAGTTTGACATATCTGATCTAAATCATAGCAAAATCAAAACCTATTTAGTATTAGATTGCTAGGTATTGATTTTTTCATAAAAAGACAGTAAGCTGTCAACTCACTTCTCAATTTGGGAAGACAGTACTAGAAAAGACTCTGAGACATGTTCTTGCTTCAAGCTGCTACCGTGTTTCCCCGAAAATAAGACCTGGTCTTATATTTTTTTGGTCTCCAAAAGAGGCACTGGGACTTATTTTCAGGGTAGGGCTTATTTTTTGGGGTGAAGCTGCCTCCCTCCACCTGCCAGACACCTGCCGAAGCCAGACAGAGTAAAGGCCGAAAGCGGCCAGGGGCAACCCCATGCTCATCTCGCACAGCTGGCATGAGAGCTACAGCACCTGCCAGGGCCCGAAGAGTGTGAGGGGGCTTCTGTCCCCTGTCACACCACCACCCAGATTTCCTCGCTTCCCCCGAGCATTTTTTAGGAACCTGCTTTTCAGTTCTGTCGCATTTCTCCATCGTGTCTCTCAGCCACTGCCGCGTGCAGGGAAACAAAAGAAGTTTGTGGGACTAAAAAAAAAAGTTCAGTCAGATCTTGTGAAGTTGGAAGCTCTGTCCCGGGTGGAGGGATTATGCCGTTGCTGTTGACAGAGACTGGAAGCTTTGTCTGCTTGAAAATGGAGCGGTTGGAAATGGAGCGAATCCCTGTTTCCAATTGCCCCATTTTCAAGCAGACAAAGCTTCCAGTCTCTGTCATTTCTCCAAAAAGTGTATAGCGCATCCAGATTGCCTGCCTCCCCACACCACACCTCGGCGCTGGACTTACCTGCACTGCTCCAAGGGGCCGGTGATCTGTGGCTGCTGCCAGACGTCAGCCCCCATGCGCTCACTGCTGCTTGTGCTGGCTATGCCTACCTTATTTTCGGAGTAGACTTATATTAGGCCCACCCCCAAAAATCAAGCTCAGGCTTATTTTTGGGGTGAGTCTTATTTTGGGGAAACACAGTAATTTGCATAATATACTGCTCAAAATAATAAAGGGAACACAGCAGTGTAGGATGTCTTATGTTTGTGTTCCCTTTATTTTTGTGAGCAGTATACTTTGCTAGATCAACTCAAGATTTGATAAAAAGAAAGCCACATAAATGTGTTCCATTTGCAGTCTCTTGAACTTTAATTACAGTTCCCACTTCTCAAGCCTGAAGCAGAACTTCAAAATTTTACAACCTGGTCTACATCTTGGCTGATGGGAACATGTGGAGAGGGAAGAGAGGAGAGCACTTATAGATCACCCAATTCACTGTGTCAGCCAGCATAAAGTGGAAGGAGCTAAATTGTGTCACTGGAGGAAGACTTTAAGTGCAACACAGAACAATCTGGTTGCATGATGCAGTGGGAGCGCCCTTCCCAGTGCACCATAAAACCATTGTCTCAGCACTTCTCATCTGTCTCTTAATACCTTACCAGTGTATGCTGTGGAGTGGGGAAGGGAGCAATAGAAGTGTTGCATATTGCAACAGAAGAGAGGGTCCCACCTATAGCACATAAGAGTTCAAAACCCAGGTTTTAGAATAGCTTGCCAAATTGCTGACAGGGTGATGGGAGTGCAGATGTGAGTTTCCCTTCTACTGTATTTTGCAGCTCCTCCACCCTTCCGTCCTCAGCTGTTGGTCTCACCTTTCTTTCAAAGCCAGATCACCAAGCTACATTAGCTCAGAAGTCTGGCAGGAATAGACATCTGAAGGAAGCAGATTCTTCTGCTGTCCAAATTAAAATATCCTTGAGAACTATGCCAGGGACCAGAGTGGAGGAGGCTTGACCACACCAGCTTAAAGAGGTCCTAAAATTGGACGTGGGTCAATCCCATCCTTGGGATCAGCTGAGCAAACTACCAAAAGAATAATTGAATTTGTCAGATTACATTCATGATTAAAAGGAAAACACTACTTTAATACTAATATAGCTAAGGTCCCTTTAAATCTGTCAGTTCAGACTGGGTAGCAGATGGGGACACACAAGAAAAAAGAGGTTGCCAGGACAGGGTCGATGAAAAGGAAAACAGATAAATTTGTTAGATGACAGTAGTCTGATTGCATCTTGTACTTAGATGACAGTAGTTTAATTGCATTTCAGCTAGGCAAAGTAAATATGCCTGCTTTTAAACCTGCCTTCTATTCCTGAAGAAAAACAAGCAATTCATTCTGAGATTCCAAATTAAAAAAAAAAATCACACACTGTAGAGGAAGCTGTTGATAATAACTTCCTACCTCCTCCAGTTAATGATCCTCCAAATGTAGGATAACAACTCCCATACTCCTGACTTCTAACTATTCTGTCTGACTTAGGCAAGTTGGAGTTCTCCAAGATCTGGCAAACCGTATATTATCCATCCTTATGGTATTGCTAGATCCTGATTATAGAATGAGTTTCTCTCTTCGTAATGGCTATTGCTTATCCTATGACATAGGCCATGGGTGTCAAACTCAATCGCTTCTCGTGATGTATCGTGACATATCGCGATGCTTTTTGCCTTTTCAGAGCCGAGGTGGGCATGGCCTGTACATGACGCATCTGGCCCACGGTTTGATACCCCTGACATATGCACCAATATAAAACAGAAAGTTTTAATATCAGGTGCAAATACTGAAACAAATATCCTAATCCTCTTGTTTGAAAGCTACTCTAGTCAACAATTCAACGTTTCCAAGCCCTTCATCATTCTGTCTAACATACCATTAGTTTCTTATCAACATAGCCTTCCCATTTCCCTCTATATAATAGATTTTTCAGACCTCAATGCTTTGAAGAAAAAAAAACACATCACGATTCTGCAAATAATATTCTTCATTTGGGCTGTTAGTCAAATAGTTCTGCATCTGTTCTAACTAAGACTATAAATGGAGTCATGGAGACATACGACAATGAGTGTGCCTTACCCTGGACCAGAACGCTGTGTCACTCTCGCCTCAAAGGAAGCTGATCTTTAAACAGGACAATAGTGTTCAGAGTTAAAGTCACTTCAACTGTTCCCATTGAATCCTTTTGACCCTTTAAATAATTCTGTGAGTAGCAGAATTATTTTTTTTACTCAATCCCATTACTCAGAATACCATTATTCTCATGGGGTGTTTTTTAACATTTATCTTCCATAGACAAATCTAGACAGGAAGGATGGAGGATCTGGACGACTCCAAAAGAGTTTTCACATATCTGAGTCCTATACAGCCTTATGTCATTGCCTTTCATGACAATCTGAATTACAGGGAGCCCTCATTTACCAAATGCCTCATGGAGTTACCATGGAGCTGAAAAAGTACCTTTGCAACCAGTGCCTGCATTTACAATATTCAACTTTCTCTGTCAGGTGTGCAGCATTGCAGTCAGTTTGCCTTGTCTTGTGCCTTCTTTTTCTTTTCCTCAGATATTGGAGAGATTACTTACACAACCTATCTTTTCCTGAGCTGCTTTTCTCTACCACTTAGGTTTAGGGCAGTGATGGCGAACCTTTTAGAGACTGAGTGCCCAAACCACAACCTAAAACCCACTTATTTATCGCAAAGTGCCAGGGCCGCATCAGCATTGTGATGCCCTCAGGGGGGAGCATGGGGGCATGGCCCACTGGGTGGGCATGGCTCCAGTTGTCATGGCAGACTGGGTGGGCGTGACTGGGGTGGGCATGGCCACCTCAATGTTGCTCATTGGAGGGACGCCTGTGGGGGCCGGGCTGGGTTGGGGGAGATCAGGGGGTCTCTGGCAGGTGGGGCAGTGGGCAGGAGGCCCAGCATAGATGTGGGGAGGCATGCAACCCTAGCTGGGACTGGGGGGCCATGGCGCTAATGGGGATCCGGCTTTCCCTGCTTGGGGTGACCTTTGGCTTGCTGGCTGTGGGCGTGCTCTACCACCTCTACTCGAGCTTGCTAGCTGGCCGCTTTGCCTCCTTTGTAATGGATGTGGCTGCCACTTCGGGCAGCGGCGGCCTAATGGACCTGCACAAGCTGCTGGCAATGGCAGCGTGTGTGCCCACAGAGAGGGCTCTGAGTGCCGCCTCTGGCACGCGTGCCATAGGTTTGCCACCACTGGCTTAGGGTGTCCTAAAAGGTGATAAGCTCTGGGACCTTAATTAGCTGATCAGAAACCTCTCTCCAACTGGTACCTACTGCCTGAAATTGACAAGCCCTGGCTCACAGTCATACCTGCAGTAGGCAAAGAGTTGGTGCTAGCATATTCCCTTTGATGTATATTCCCCATTGTGTGCCCGGTTATTTTCTTGCAGTCCCTTCCTCTCCAATGAATATAAATATAAACATCAATTCTCTTCTTGATAATTATCCCAACGCTGGGATATTCCAAAGGGCAGGGGAGTGGAGAAAAAAGACTATAAGATTTGCCCTTACCCAGCTTCCTGAGTTGAGTTCCAGGAATATTCACTGCTGCTTGAGCTCACTTCTTGTTTAGAGTTATATCCTTTTGTGGATATGTTTGCTGGAAGGAAAATCACATCACTTTGGTTACAGTTTTACTTCAGCTTTCCCTTGCTTTACAGTAGGAGTGTCCAACCTGGACCACCTTAAGTCTTGTGAGTTCAATTCATGGCTAGCTGGGGATTTCTGGGAATTGAAGTCCACAAGTCTTAAGGTGACCCAGGTTGGACACCCCTACAAAAGCAAGAGAAAGCTGAAGTAAAATTGTAAACAAAGTCATGTGATTTTCCACCTAGCAACCACTTAACAACCAAATGACTAGTCCCAATTGCAGTTGTTAGAAGAATATTGGACAGGAAGTTTTCATTTAACTAACTTTGAGGAAAATGCAACGATTGCAATGAACATTAGAATAATTTTAACTCTTTCAGCTTGTAACTTATGTCAGTCGCCATTTTCATATTATGGAAAACTGTTTGCCAAACACTTTACAAATGCTGCTTTGTCTGCCTCTGATCTCTAACGATGACATATAATGGTGAATCATAGAGGGTTTTCATAAATAAGCAATGCAATTAACATTGGATAATGTTAACAAGGTTAGCATGATCAGATATCAGCCTCAAGTACCACTGTTCAAAACCAGGAATTTGGACTTGGTGACCTCTTTGTTTTTTTCATGCCATGTAGCTAATCCTCCTTCCTCCTATTTTTCCCAGAACAATTACCCTGTGAGGTGAGTTGGCTGAGAAAGAGCAACTCGCCCAAGGCCACTCAGCCACTTTTCGTGTCTAAAATGGGAGCAGAACTCATAATCTCCTTGTTTCTAGTCTGGTGCCTTAACTTCTAGGCCAAACTGGCTCTCTGACTGATTGATGACATATTTGGATTCATGCCATTTTTTTAAAGCTGGATTATTCTAGCTATTTTGAAGCAATAAAAGAAGCCTTAAATTTTTAGATTGCTTCTACCAAATCTGGCCTGTTCTCTTTTCTTTATAATAAATATGAAATATTTGCAAATTGCATTAGGGCCTACCTTCACTACTCCTTATAGTGAATTTGTTTACTCTGTTATGAATTTCTTCAAGAAATAATCCAGATTTCATTTTTGCAGTTTCATATTTGATAACCGCATTATCATTATCCTTGAATTATAACCAGTACTATTTCATATTTTATGTATATGTAATTTCACTTTCTGTTACATTGTAAAATAATCTCATAGCAATTTAGAATCATAAACAATGAAAGGCAATAATGAGAGTAATTTTGGTATACAGGTAGTCCTCAACTTGTAATTCATTTAGTGACTCTTTGGAGTTACAACAACACTGAAAAAGTGCCGTGTGAACTTTTTTCAGACTTACGACTGTTGCAGCAACCCCATGGTCCCATGATCAAAATTCAAATACTTGGCAACTGACTCCTATTTATGATAGTTGCAGGGTCATGTGATCACCTTTTGTAACCTTCTGACAAAGAAATTTCCTGACAGTTAGAAAAATTAATCAGTGGAATGACTGATGTGGGTGTTCCGACACTGGAGATTTTTAAGAAGAGATTGGACAACCATTTGTCTGAAATGGTATAGGGTTTCCTGCCCGAGCAGGGGGTTGGACTAGAAGACCTCCAAGGTCCCTTCCAATTCTGTTATTCTGTTAAAGCCAATGGGGAAGCCATATTCTTAACAATTATGTTATTAACTTAACAACTGCAGTCATTCAATTAACAATTGTGGCAAGAAAAGTCATAAAGATGGGCAAATTTCACTTAACAACTGTCTCACTTAGCAACAGAAATGTTGGGCTCAATTGTGGTCATAGGTCAAGGACCACCTGTGGTGGTTAAAGGTTCAGGCTAGAAACAAGCAGTCCATGAGTTTTATTTCTGTCTTACTCCCAGTCCAGCCAGTCACTTTTTCTCAGCCCTACAAAGAAGGCAATGGCAAGCCACTTGTGAAATCTTGCCAAGAAAACTGCAGGGTTTTGTCCAGGGAGTCAACAAGAATCAATACTGACTGGAAGGAACAAAAAGAAGCACAATAAGAGAAGAGTCATTCAAATGATTCCACCAAAAAAGGCGGCACGGTTAGATCATGTTCAATTATTTAGGTTCAAATAGAAGTAGAATGATATCTCCAACTCTGATCTCTCTCCAAGGCCAAAAACAATGTGAAAAAAGGACTAGGGGTGAAATGATAGCAGTGTTCCAATATCTAAGGGGCTGCCACAAAGAAGAGGGGGTCAACCTATTCTCCAAAACATCAGAAGACAAAACAAGAAAGAATGGATGGAAACTAATCAAGGAGAGAAGGAACCTAGAACTAAGGAGAAATTTCCTAACACAGTGAGAACCATTAACCAGTGGAATGGGTTGTCTTCAGAAATTGTGAGTGCTCCATGACTGGAGGCTTTTAAGAAGGGACTGGACAGCCACTTGTATGGAATGGTATAGGGTCTCCTGTTTGTTCAGGGTGTTGAACTAGAAGACCTCCAAGGTCCCCTCCAACTCTTTTATCCTGTTCTTTTCTCTTCTGTTCTGTGAATCAAAATTAGAAATTAAGTGGGATTGGATATTAGTAAATTTATTTCCATAGTGTAGTAAAACATTTATGAGAGTTAGTCTGAGGAAATAGGCTGGTTATTGTACTCTTAAAAACTGAGGTTTATGGATATTTGTCAGTTGCAGATTTACGTCCAGCAAATTCTGGATAGGATCTATACCCATGGTAATAATTTTCCAAACACACAGCATCAGAATTTGACATTGCATTGAAACTGATTGCTAAAACCAGGTTCTTTGATCTAGTATATTCAAATATATTCAAATCTAATACATTTTAATTTGTCTTCAGTCACTAGAATGTACTTATGACTTATGACATCTTCCCAATTCCAATTGTCTCATCAATTGTCTCATCAATCTCATCCCTGGCCACATAATCACAAGTCAGATATTGCACAACTGGCTCATATTTATTATTGTGTTTCGTGGCCAAGTGATCATCATTTGTGATCTTCCCAGGTGGCTTCTAACAAGCAAAGCCAGTTGGGGAAGCTGGGTTTGCTTAATGACCATGTGATTCGCTTAACAGTGGCAGTAATTCACTTTCAATCATGATAAAAGTGGTTGTGATGACACACTTAATGGCATTGCTTAGCAACCAAAATTCGGATCCCACTGTAATCGCAAGTTGAGAATTGCTTATATGTCCCTTTCGAGGGAATGAGTTTGTTCAGATGCATGGGGGGGGGGGGTTCTTATTAGTTTATTTAATTGTAAGAAGAGATTGGACACCCACTTGTCCAGAATGGCAGAGGGTCTCCTGCTTGACCAGGGAGTTGGACTAGAAGATTAGAAGACCTCCGAAGTCTCTTCCAACTCTGTTATTCTGTATTCTGTTTATTTTTAATATAAGCCATCCAGGGTCCTTTTGCAGTAAAACGGCTCCTAAATTTTGTAAATAAATAAAATTAATTCATTATAAATGAGGCTGGGGATTTCCAATTACAGTTTCCAAGAGTCTGTATTTCCTTAAGACTGGTGTTAAAAATAACTTAATGAAATCCATGTAGTCTTGCTTTCTTGCTCTTGCCTAGCTTTGTGAAGCTTGACATTAACCTATATTCTATTCAGACATCTACTAAAACTAGTTCTTTCTGCATTTGTTGTACTTCTTTCCAAAATTCTTTTTCACCAAAAGTTTCTATAACCCAGAACTAATGTTCCTATATCCTTCAGCCTTTCAGTTACAAATAAAGACATGCTCCAATTGCTGCTATTTTTTTTCACAACCAGATTCCCTCATTTAGTTCTCCCTGTGTTTCTTATTCTTGAAGCATTTACTTAGGTATATTTTCAAAGAACTTTCAGCATCCAGTAATTGCAACTTATTGTTCAACATATCACCTAAGAGTTGGATCGCACAATTTAGACCACGAAATCCTAATCTGATCCCCTATTTGGTGCAGAAATTTAAATTAAAGCATCCCTGATATATGGTGGTCTAGCTCTCACATAAAGATATCCAGATATTACTTCTCTTGATAATCGGTTTCACTGTTGAATTGCCCATACTTAATCAAGTTTCTTCTAACATTCAGCTGGATCTGCTTTCCTATAATTTAAATTCATTCTGTGTCCAGTGCCCTGGAACAAATGACAGAGAATGGATCCTGATCTTCTTAATGTCACAACCTTTCAGGTATTTGAAGAGTGTTATCAGTCAGTTGAGATTCTCTCTCAATCTTTTCTTCTCAACATGCCCACCTCCTTCAATCTTTCTTATCACAACTTAGTTTTCAGTCACCTATTCCTCCTCAGTATCCTTCTGTGAACCTGTTCCATTTTCTCTGAATTCTTAAAGGCTGTTGTCCAGAACTGAATATGACTGAGGTGAGGTATGACCAATGCAAAATAAAACAGAATATTTTATTGTAATCAAGATACAATATGACTTCAGCAGACTGACGATCTATTAAGGAAGCTACCCCAAAATCTGTATATATTTTCCCATTTATATTTTGGGTAGATAGTGCAATAGTAGGTTGTGTAATGTGTTTATTTTGAAAGTCTATAAATTATGAGACTTCTCTTCTGTTTCTCAGTATTCATGTGTTTCGCCATTTAAGAAAAAATATATACTTTGGAAGTGCAGATCTTGTTATATTCATACTTAGGAACTAAAGATCTGTATCAGTAAGGAGATGGATGGAATGCATAAAACATTTCACAGGCACACATGCATACACATGCTCCTGTATCTAACAATCTTATAGCAATACAATTACTGCCTTATTGAGTCTGCCATAAAAAGAACCAGCTGGCCTTTCTAGAATTTCAATCTCATATAAATTGACTCAGAAACAATGAGATTCCAGAGATATTATTTTGTCCTGAATAAACTTAATAGTTTTAGTCAGTCCACTATAGATAAGTCCATTGTCAGTCTTCCCAAGTAGACTAGTCAGGATACATGACCAGAAGAGCAAATTCTACTTTACTGTAAGGCTACTTTAACAGAATCTTTCAAGTCTGAAAGTACAAATCTCTCACTGTCTCCTTTACTGCCTGAGAAACTAAGGGATTCCTTTCTGAGCCTCTTTCTCTACCTATTATGCAGCTGCAGTGTATGCCCTCTCTTATCTGGCTATTCCCAAGGCAGTGTTTCTTTGCCTGTCTTCCAAGGTCCTTCTTACATACTTTTACATTTACTGGCTTCCCACAATCTTCCAAATGAGACAGCTTATTCTCAGCCCTATCTTTCTCAATTGCTGCCAAACTGTCATCTTAATGGAGAAAGTTCCCCCTCCTCATCACTAACCAGCTGCAGCTGTGTGCTTTCCCTACCTGAAGCCTCAGGGCTGTCCTGCTTCGGCTGTGCTTCAGCCAAAGCACTCTCAGCCAGCTTCTCAGAGCCATTGACTAACTCTTCTCCTGATGTGCTTGGGAGTGGTTCATCCTCCTCTGAACTGACATTTTGAAAGGTATCTGGGAACGTGTCCAGGGGTGGCATCACAAAACATAATAATCTCATGTTTAATGTTTCTAGCCTTGTTATATAGAAAAGCCTAGAAATTACATCTTCCATAAGCTACCGTAGTATGAGTCAAATAATAACACTGTTCTCAACTTCATTTTTACAATACCAGTTACCATTGTTAGTCTTCTATCTTCCAAGTAATCTTGGCATTAGGAATTAGTCAGGCTATCAGATAAAAATCTAAATCAGCTTCCAATGCATTTATACTTGGCACCTGGTTCCTCAGAATTAAAAATATCTGGGTCATTCTAATCTAGAGCTTTTAAAAACAGCATCTACACCCCAGGTAAGCAATATGGTGCCTATTGCATTAATATGTCCAGAGAAATTCCCATCATACTCCTTGCCCTCTGAATCTATTTTTCTTAGTTACTAGACAACCTAGGATCCATTGGTCACCCCTTCAGAGATATTTCCTTACCTAAACAGAGACACAGAATAACCACAGGCAGTGGTTAGTATGCAGTATTGAAGCAACTCTACCCACAATCTGGAGTTTAATCCTGACCGGCTTGAGGTTGACTCAGCCTTTCATCCATCCGTGGTCAATAAAATGAGGATCCAGATTGTTGGAGGCAATGTGCTGACATTGGAAACAGCCCAGAGAGTACTGAAAAGCACTATGGGATAGTATATAAGTCTAAGTGATACTGCTATTCCTATTGTTTTGGTTTTAAAATTAAAGAGGAAGACATCATTTTATGAAAGAAGAAAGATGTGTAGCAAGACAAATATAGATGCTTTTTATTTAACAAAATACACTTTTGTTGACAATATTTGTGGCCTATCTGAGATTCTTTAAGAGCACTCTAATTTCTCAAAGTTTATATTTTGAGTTACATGGTTTACCAAACGCCTAATTGTGCATGGTTGGCAATGGTATCTGCAAAGATTGGAAAGTTATGGAGGAATTTCTATAGGAAGTAATCCTAGTCTTAAAACTGGTCATTTAATGACCCTTTAGAGTTACGATGGCCTCAGAAATTGTGCTTTATGACCCATTGTAAAATGTTTATTTATTAATTTATTTATTTATTAATTTAATTTATTAATTTATTTAATTTATTAATTTAATTTATTAATTTAATTTATATACCGCCCTTCTCCTGCACCTCCCCTTGCAGTCACATGATTGAATTTTGGGTGCTTGCCAACCGGCTCACATTTATGACCGGTTGCACCATTCTGCATGTGACCACAATATACAATGATTTTTTGCCAGTTTCCTGCTAAAAACACTAATTTGTAAGAATGGATTCAGACTTCGGACCATGGTGATTTGCTTAACAGCCACCATAAAAATGTTCATAAAATCAGGTCTGACCATGTGGTGGCCCTCCAACCATCAAGATCTATGACCGAAATTCCAGTCCCAAATGGGGTTGTAATGTACCTGTAATGAAATTGATACTAGTTATTTATATGACCCCAATAAGGAACTGGAATATCTTGTCCTGGTAAACAGATGCAAGATTTAGATAACTTGAAATTAGTTTCCTGTAATTTTAAAATGAGGCTAATGCAGAAAGCACTCAATATCTCAGGGAAAATTAACTCAAATTATATGAGTTAATGTTTCAAAATTCAAATTGCCTTGCTGCTGGAGACCCAGCTTAGGATCTGGAATATTAAATCATGTGGCTTGATCCTTATATTGCTATATTTTGGACTGAAATCAATAATGTTGTTTATTTATTAGATTTTACCCTGCCTTTGTTATTTTTATAAATAAGGCAACAAACATACCTTAATACTCCTTCTTCCTCCTATTTTTCCCTCATGTGAGGTGGGTTGGGCTGAGAGAGAGTGACTGGCCCAAAATCACCCAGCTGGCTTTCCTGTCTAAGGCAGGATTAAACTCACAATCTCCTGTTTTTTAGCCTGGTGCCTTAACCACTAAGCCAGCTGGCTCAATTCTATATCAATAATTATGTATCAGCGAAGCATATGTTCTCCTTATATTGGTTTTTAATAATTGTAAGCAACCTAGAGTCACTTCCAGGCAAGATGAGCAGCATACAAGCTGAATAAATAAATAATTATTAAAAACTATGGATTTTTCAAGCAGTAGGTCTGGCTAAAATGATAATTTGTAACAATAGATAGTTGGTATCTCCTTTTTGGTCAAAAATGCATTTTTTCCAACAAAGGAGCAAAGATTCTTGACATTTAATTTCAGTTTCCTAAATGTTTTTATCATGATTATTGATTCTGAGGTCATATTACATTGTTCATAGTGCTGTAGGAATGCTTCCTCTTCTGTTAATTAGGATGCAGAGTGCAGAATGCCACATTATACTCTGAAATCTGTTAAGAAACCTCTAAGAAGGAATACATCAAAGAGTATTTTACTAGCATGTAAGATTATGATGGGGCAGTGCACATGGAAGAGTGTTTACCGTTTACTTAAGAAAAGAATGAGAACTATATTAACTCTGTTATAACTAAAATCAGAGGGAAGGGGCTTTCTCATAGGGATGATATGCACTGTGTCTCTCTCCTCCTCTTAAATGGATGAAAGCAATGATTATGTAAAAATATAAGATTTTAAAGTGAAAAAAACAGCTTATTATACCATCCTGCTAGCAAAGAGATTGGTCATCTCTATGTCTTCACAAGTGGCTGAATGCTAGAGAGCAACTTTTACATGAAGTGGAGTAGGGGAACTGTAAGACAACAGTAAACAAGCCCTGAATTTAACATAATATAGAGTTGGAAGAGACCTTGGAGGTCCTCAGGTGCTTTGGAGAATAGGTTGACCCCCCCCCTTTCTGTGTGACAACCCCTCAAATATTAGAAGACTGCTATCATGTCATCCTAATCCTTCTCTTCATTAGACTAGATAGTTCATCGTAAGGTTTAGTCTCAAGTCCCTTAATCATCTTTGTTGCTCTTCTCTGCACTCTTCCCAGAGTCTCAACATTTATTTTTATTTTTGTGTATCGTGATGAACAAAACTGGATGCAGCATTCAAATGTGGCCTTACCAAAGCAGTGTAAAGCGGTATTAATACTGCATGTGATCTTAACACCATCCCTCTGTTGATACAGCCTAAAATTGTTTTGCCTAAATTTTAAATGAATTTTAAAGTCATTTGTTGATTCTGTAAGAATCTTTCAAAATCGCTCTGTGGTCTGAGGACAGAGGAAATGACTATTACCAACCACATCCACCTGCTTGTAATTAAGTGACAGAAGAACAGAAAAGAGTTGCAGAAATATGGATAATACAAGATAATGGCCTAGAGATAATAACGTTAAGCCTTTTGCTACCAGCTAGTGTCATCCAGATCTTTGCAATATTTGAGAAGAGCCAACCTCGTTCTTGCTAAGTGCAATTCTGAAAAAGATGCATCTGCTTTTTTCACTTTTTTATTGCTGAGAATGCCCAAAGCCATCTAAGGCTAAAAGCTATGATCTTTTCCATGTTCTTAAACCAAAGTGTCTGATTGACAAAAGATTATGTGATCACTGTATTGTATTATCGTGAATAAGAAAGCAATATAGGAGAGGCTCAAGACACATAGGTTCATTGATGTATTCCCAATCCAAACATAAAGGCTTTCCTTTCTGCTGTCCATCTACCTGAAAGCTGGGAGACAACTACACTAAGCTGGGAGACAACTACACTATGTGGAATTTGCTTTCCCCATCATCTGAGATAGCGTCTCCTGATAACACAGGACAACAATTTTTTTTCAAATGTTTTGCTTCCTGAAAACCTTTGATGATTATGATAGACTCCTTCAAACTGAACACAAATATAATTTCAGACTGATTATATCATGTAGGAATCTTGAGAAATATGAAACTTTTAATGACTATATTTAAACACATATTTCCAACATGCTACATAAGTTCAACAAAACTAAAAGAGTTTTACTGTTGATTTTCATTTGTATTCAGTGTCTGATGCATCTTATGACCATGTCCACAATAGTCAGCCAGCACTGATGGATTCCAGCTTCCCTAATACTGTTTTTCTATTGTGGCGATGTCCTGGTGAAACCTTTAACCATGTTTGTTACTGACTGGACCTAGATTTTTTAGGAAAGAAGTCCAAGTGTGAATGCAGAAAACTGATTCTTCAGTGACGTGTTGCATTTCATGGCTTTGCATGCTGCAAGAAGTTTGTCAACCAATTGAATGTAGTTTGGTGCTCTGTAGTTGCCAAGAAAATTGTCAATGACAATGTCAATGACAGTGATTTTCTATGGCCCCACTAACAGATCTTTGAATTGTTCATCATTGATGATGTATCTGATCTGTGGACCAACTAAAATGCCTTCCTTAATCTTGGTATCAGTTATTCTTGGAAACATCTGTCCCAAAGAACAAAAATCTTCACCTTCCTTATTCATCGCTTTCACAAAATTTTTCATCAGTCTGAGTTTTATGTGAAGCAGAGGCAAAAATATCTTTGTTGGGTAAACAAGTGGTTCATGTGCCACGTTTTTCTGTCCTGGAACCAAATTCTTTCAGAATTTGGCCATTTCTTTTTAATGTAATGTGACTCTCTTGTACGGCTGTCCCATTTGCATATGTAACAAGCAATACTTGGTATATCCAACCTACATTCCAAGGAGCAGAGCCACTTCTTTTAGATCTCCACAGATATTCCAGTTGTGCTTGGTGTACTGGTGTACACTGGTGAACTTGGTGTTCCACGTTTTTGTATGTTTCTTTGTATGTTCCATGATTTTGTATGTTCTTGCATAGCCAACAGATACTAAATGGTATACACTGCCATTGTGTAACAACAGAAGATTTATATAAAACAGTACGTGATAGGCTAAATTAAAGGTTATCTTTGTGTTTAGCAGCCAAAAATCTATAAGTTACACCCAAATGTATCTCGGAAGTAAAATCTTTGTTGCCAGTGTAATGGGTATGCTACTCATAGCAGGCCAATTGATTGGCAGATTTCTCTGCCTTTCCTGCCCTCCCTCTTCAGCATGACACTCTCTGGCAGGAAAACATCCATCAATCATATCACTGCCACAGGAACTGGGCAGGTGTAGTGTAGCCCTGGAACTCTGCCCAGCATGATTAGTATCCATTCTGTATATTTTCTCGTACACCCTATTCTGTTATAATTCAGCCTGAATAAAATGTCTAAATAAAATTACATAGGGAGCTGAGTTATAAATTGTATTTAGGATTTCTCTTTCCTTCCTTTCCTGCCAATCTTCCTTTCCTGTGAAATCTTAAAATTTCACAGTTACTTCGCTCTTACATTTTTTTTCAACTGTTTTTCTGTTAACTGCTAACTGTTACACCATTTTACTGTTACAGTATTTCAAAACCCAGAAAAATATTTTTCCATGCAATTCATATGTCTTGCTCTTTAAAGTGATGAGAGCAGAATGGCAGGGAACAAAGCTAACCGAGACCAGATCAATAAGCTCCTCTCAGATGACATCTACAGTACCACTCAGTAGTGAAATGTCCCTGGATGCTGTTACCTTAAAGGGGAAAATGTTATTTTAACTCTGGCATAGTAAAGGATGCCTAAACTTATCTCACTCATGGGCTGGGAATGAGATGCAGGCAATGTCAACTACAGAAGAAACCAGATGTTTGGTTTAGATATAGGTTGGCTACCATGGGAATGGAATGCTACTCTATATACCGCACTAGTGAGACTACACTTGGAATACTGCATACAGTTCTGGTCACCACAATACAAAGAAGATATTGAGACCTTAGAAAGAGTGCAGAGAAGAGCAACGAAGACGATATAGGGTCTGGAGGCTAAATCGTATAATGAACAGTTGAAGGAGTTAGGTATGTCAAGCCTATCAAAGAGATGGATTAGGTGGCACATGATAATCGTCTTGCAATATTTAAGGAGCTGTCACAAGAGAAGAGGGAATTGACTATTCTACAAACCATCAGAGGGCAGGACAAGAAGTAATGGGAGGGGAAGCTTACTAAAGAGAGATCCAACCTAGAAGTAAGAATAAATTTTCTGATAGTGGGAATAATTAATCAATGGAGTAGCTTGCTTCTGGGAGTTGTGGGTACTCCCTCACTGAAGGTTTTCAAAACTAGACTGGACAACCATTTGACTGGGATGGTATAAGGGCTCCTGCCTTGAGCAAGGGGTTGAACTAGAAGACCTCTTGAGGTCACGATTCTGTTCTATGTTCTAATTATGGCACAGTTTCTTTGAATGTTTAAAATGTTCCTTCCCAATTTCCTGCCACTTGGGCTGAGTTACCTTTTATAAAACAAGTGACCAATAGATTCCCTTATAACTCTTGTCTGTTTATGTCTGAACCCCCTTCCATTACCTTCCCAGCCTTCCTACACGCTTTCAAACCAAATAACTTAGCACTTGCAGTCTCTTCCTTATTCAAATCATCAGTCTCTCTCTGTTCTGCCAATGCCTGTTCACTCCTTCATCTAATCCTTCATCACATGAAAGTTTCTGTCCCTTTAAGCCAGATGTCCCAGAAACAGCTGCAATAAACTCCTCAGTAGTTTTCTTGTATCTTGTATCTTGTCTCACTATTATTTGCTGAACTAGGCCACGAGAACTATTTGGACATTTGTATATAGTAGAATCAAAGCTGCCTTGTAATTAACTCCTACAAATTACATTATTATTTACTCTCAGTTGCTACATGCCAATTGTGATAAGGTGAATACTAATTACATAGTTTAGAACTTGTGTATGGGTAGAAGCAGGATCTAGACCAGGCATGTCAAACTCGCGACGTCACATGACGTCGCACGACGTATCGGAGCTTTTTTTGCCATTGCCGGTAATGGGGTGGGCACGGCTCCGGTATGATGAAACTGGCCCACGGGCTGGCAGTTTGACACCCCTGATCTAGACTGCCCAAGACTCAGAAAAGCTGGATGATGGGCTTGATTTCAAAGTCTCCCCCTTAGATACATTGGGGATGTCAAAATCTGAGGCCAATACAGATTTTTCTGTGTTTGTGGCAGATCAGTCTTCAAATACTACAGTGCAAGTACATCTTCATTGTTAAACAATCCACAAAAATAAAAATTTGATTTCATTTTACTTCCCTTTATCTTTACATTTGGAAGAAATTTCCAACTGGGGACAATTCTGAGAGCAGCATGGCACATATGGCACATATACCGTTTATGGTACAGGTACTTAGAGCCTCCGGGCTGTCTGGCTTCATGCCTGACTATGAGCTTAGCTGGGATTATTCCAGCAAATTAGAAGGGTGGGTTCAAGTACATTTCTTTCTGTGTGGGAAGGAGAATGCTTCTCAGTAGCAGTTGCTGATAATATAAATGAGAGAGTGTTATTGCATTCATGTCCTATTTGACGGCTTTCCATGTGCATCTAGTTGCAAGCTATGGGAAGCAGATGCCTAATTAGATAGGCCCTTGATATGATTCAGAAATATATTTATGCTAGTCATTATGACACATGACATGTAAAATATTTATGGGAATTCTAACCTATGTGGGCATTCTAACCTATGATAATAGTGAACCTCAGAAGCTAGTAAAAACTAGTTGCTCCTCCTTTGACTTTTTGAACTCACTGAATGCTAAATACAACCTCCTGGTGAAGTTTAGATTTAGCTTATAATAAGTTAGGACTAGCCTTTCCCATTTTTGAATCCATTCCTAGCTTTTCTCATTTACATGCCAACCACCTGTCAGAAAGAACAAAGTTGGGGGCTCACTTTTGCCCAAGAATATTGCAGCAATAGCATCCAGGGCTCTGAGAAATTCTATTTTCTGGGATCCTGTCAGAAGAATAATTTGCGGTTCCAACCTGAGCTGGGGTTGCCCAAGAATAAATAAGAGATCCAGACAGCTGTGAGGAAAGAATATTTATTCCTAAAAGCAAAGAGTTTGCCTTTGGGGCAGCTGCTGAAAAATGGGGTACATTTTTATAGAGGAGTTTTTCCTGGGTATGGAAGTGTCTATGTGCTGTTTCTAGGGTGACACTTGAGGTGTGTGTGTGTGTGTGTGTGATCTATGATATTTATTCTTGTGAACATGCAGTTTCGCTGGAAAACATAATTTAATTAACTCTATTTGTATCCTTTGATAGGTGGATTAGGTCAGTGGTAGGATTCAAATATGTGAACAACCGGTTCTCTGTGTGGATGCCGCTTCAGGAAGTCCATTCTAGGCCTGGGCAACAAAAAAGTAGTACCAGTTCTGCCAAACTGGTGCAAACTGGCTGAATCCCACCACTAGATTAGGTCTGGGTAATTCACTTGGGGGTTTGAGGAAGTTTGAATTAAAGATTTTCCCCATTTCCTGTTTTTAATTGATTAACTTAGTTTGAGCTTGACTGTCAATTTTCTAGCAGAGACACTGATTCTCAGTCCATTGTGGATTCTGTTAATGTTTTAAGGGAAGATGGAAATAGTATAAAGAATAAAATACATTTTGATATAAAACTTCTCACAATTCTGTGCTCATTATCCAAGAGTTCAACATCTTTGGGCATAGTTTGTGTATATTCAATATACCTGATGGGCTCCCCAGAAATTGTTGTCACGTTTTTTGCAATACTTGAATGTTATTGCTTATTTTGGGAACCCACAATATCCAAATTATAGTTCTGATATTCCCTTAGGCCTCCATGTTGTGTCATCCTTGGAATGACTAATAAAGTTTAATCTATTATCATATGAACAATATATTCAGTTGAACACCATTATTAAGAATGATCATGAAATCCTGATGTTATCCAATACTATTAAGGAAGTTTCCTAATTTTTAGTCATTTGTAATTATTGTCCTATAAAATAAAAGAGAACAACAACCTAATTTGCTTTCATGGGTTCTAGAAATGAGTATGCCCTACTAAAGAATTTTGGAAACCTTAAATAAAAATTGTATATTTCACAATGAATCTACAAGATGCTCTTTCTTCTCACATTCCATAATATCTGTACATTTCCCAATATCATAAAAGTGTTTCCATTAATTTACTTAGAGCATACACTGTTAACCGTCCTGTAATTTCCTGTATTTACTTCAGATTCTTTTTTTAATAGTCACTTCAATTAATTCTCTTTCCAATCTCTCATTAGGAGGAACTTTAGAATGACAACAAAACGGACTTGTAGTACTGGCCACCTCACCTTAAGC
Source organism: Protobothrops mucrosquamatus (assembly GCF_001527695.2). Taxonomy (NCBI): domain Eukaryota; kingdom Metazoa; phylum Chordata; class Lepidosauria; order Squamata; family Viperidae; genus Protobothrops; species Protobothrops mucrosquamatus. The sequence goes on from NW_015387211.1 coordinate 50,510, forward strand.
TTGTCCTTGGGCAGCGTCAGAATAAGAAAAAAAATACTATAATTCTAGAACAAGTTATAATAACTTAACAGTCTCAGTCATGAGCTGGGAACAAGATGAAGGCAGTAAAAAAAAAGACTAGAATATATTATGTGTCCCAAATAATGACCATAATTATTTAGAATATTCAATAAAATACAACTCTTGTCTTCTAAGCAGATACAATTGAGCAGAAAGATCTTTTGAAACGAACAATGCTGAATCCTCCCTAAATTGTTGCAAAGGACTATGGGATAGTAAATACTTATCTCAATTCAGGAACAATGCTGTCACAGCAAGCTGCATTCATTTCCCCCTGAAGTGGCATGATAACATTATCATTGTCAAATACTCTACTTGAAGTTATGATAATGCAAATAACGTTACTAAAGCCAGGGCTGAAACACAGATGAAAATAATTTGACTATCCTATTAATTATAATTCACAAGTTTCAGCAAAACTCATTTTTTTAGAAGTCCTGTATGATTCTACAGCAGCTGGCTTCAGCTTGGGGGCTCTCCTCATGTTTTCCTATATTGATGAAAATAATTGAGGAAAATTATAAATTAGTCAATAAATTATAAATCAGTCAATTGGAGCTACTTTTAACTCCAATTGAGCTAGTCACTAGCAAGAGTTTTCATACCAGGCCTGCAAAATTCCAGACATAAGAGCAAACACCCCATATGGTAGCCCTCACCCACACACTCTGCCACATAAGTAAACAAGTTCTCCAAAAGACACCAGGCAGATGACACGTTTATCAGGCTCCCCTAATATGTGGAGCTGTCCGCCACTCAGCATTATTGCTAAGCCAGGGGTATCCAGCCACAGTGGGCGCGTTTGGAACCGGGCCGCGCAAGCAGCAGGCGAGGTCGCACAAATGGAGCTTCGCCCGCATGCAAGTGCCCATCGCTGGTGCAAATGGAGCTGGGCGCGAGAGCGCGCATGCCTGCCGCTCGCACAAAACCATTTCCTCCACCCCCGCCCCGGTCCGCAAAGCTAGAAAAGTTGGGGGCCACTGTGCTAAGCTGCATCTGATTAATCCTGTGACCTAAAAGTAAAACCAATGTTTTTCAAGCTTGACAACTTGTGTGGACTTCAACCTCCAGAATTCCTCAGCCAAGTTATGCCGGCTGAAGAATTCTGGGGGTTGAAGTCCACACATCTTAAAATTGCCAAGCTTGAAAACAGTGAGCTAAACTAACAGTAAGTTAGCAAACTTAACAATACAACTGAGGAAGAGGAGAAAGCTGCAGCTCCAAGAAGTCTCTGAGGAAAATTCGTCGCCTGCCTACTTGCACCTCATCCTGACTTCTTGGCTACCGCGATCCAAGCCCAGAGCGTCCTGAATCCCACTCAACACGCTTTAGGACTCCTGTTCCTAACTCATGGCTAGTGATGAAGGAATTCCTTCCTTCCCCGACACCTGGCTGGCTGAAAAACTCAACAAGCAACAATATGGAGAAATATACGTGTTAGGGCGGCGTGTAATAGCACGTGTGAAGGAAGGACATTCAGAGTGGCAAAACGAAGAAGCCACTTGAAAAGGATTCATTTCTGGCTAAACGGGTTGCTGCCGGTTCCTGAGTCATACGGTGCCAGTTTTTCAGCGTGGGCGTGCTCCACACACAGAATGCCCTTCTCAGCACCCACCCAGCCGGTTGCCCAAAGGCATTGAGAAGCATCAAGCTTTCCCGACGGCGGCGGAATTATTGCATATCCTCTCTCTCGTCCAGGGTCTGAAACCGATTAGAGGGTTAAATCCAGACCCGCCTCCTTCCCGATCACATGCTTCCGAATTGCATACTGAGGCTCGGTCAGCTGATAAAGCAGTCACGCGGTTGGACTGCTCAGTCATCTTCAGCAGATCCCGGGGTTGTAGTGTTGTTTGCAGTAAACCCTGGTCCAGCTCGATCTTGCCATGATGGGGCTTCGCGATTTGGTATTGCTCGCCTCTCTGGTGGCTGCTTGTTCGGCGCTGATCAGGTGAGGATCGGCTTTCTATCTAGAGTAAAGGATCCCTGAGTGGGAGGGTGATGTGGGATGGGAGTTTTGCCAACAGACTTGGGAGCTTAAATAAACCGAGGCTGCATTTTTCAAGGCATGGACTCCATTGTTGTGGGCACCGTTCAGTCTCTTCTGGAGCCTTTCATTCCTCTGGGAAGGTGTGCCTAAAATCAGCCGGCGACGTTTTAACTTTTGCCCGACCCTTAGGCATCGATTGATTGGAATTAGAAGAGCTTGATCGCATCCTCTCGATCGGATGCGCTGTTGCAGAAGTAAAAACAAAAAGTTACTTTTTTTTTTAAGCGGACTTGAATATGGAGAATTTGTTTGAAAGAAAACTGGGGTACAGGAGAGTATCCTCTGGAATCGATGGATGATCTTCCTTACTGCCGACTTCTTTCAGAATTCCACTTCAGCTTCTGAAAATTCTGATCAACTCTCAATTTGCTTGATCTAAGCTAAAGATATTGAGGAAACCTCCCCAAGGACTCTCTTAACCATAAGTTAAAGCCTTCTCCGTGGTCTTGCGATAGCAAGAAATTAAAGACCAACCTGTCTAGGGGGTACCAGGGTTGCAGAATTTGGCTCCAATTTAAACGAAGCAAAACACTTGGTTATGTTAATATTGTAAGCAGGCTGTTAATGATGTCCACAGCATGCAGGATTATTTTTTTTTGGCAGTTTTTTTATTTGTTTCACTTTGTGGCCTTTGAGCACTTGTTTCTCACCTTCCAATTCGTGCAACCGTGCACTTTTCTTGACATTATGCTTCTGAAATTTTCCAGAAGTCAGCCATAATCTAATACATTGATTTTCCATTCAACAGTTGGGGATGGGAAGGGAAAAATTTGCCCAGTGTATTCATGTGCACTTGTTCAATAATTTTCAAGTTGTTGTGTTCTGATGGACGTTGTTTCTCTAGTTTGTGGCTTAAGGATGAAAAAGGATGTACACTTGAATTGCGTAAATGTTAAATTAAAAGACTTGCCTCTCATTTGGGGGGGGGGAGAATTTAATTTTTGAACAGAGATTAATTTGGTTCATCAGAAAAAAATGGCAAGAGGAACACTGGGTGAATAGTACACGTTCTGTGGTAGCTGCCTACTGATTGGGTCTGTAAAAATAAATTTCACCTTAAAAAACACATTTCTAACAGCTGCCACAAAATAGTATTTCCCCCTCTTGTGTCACATATCCGCTTGCTTTTATGTATTCATCAGACAATCCCTATTAACACTATTCTAAAAATTAACACAATCATTAGTGGTAGAAAGTATCACTTTTGTGTCTGGTAGTGTTCAGATCCATGCTGGTCAAATGAATAATTATCATGCTCAAATATTCCATAAAGCTAATACTTCAGTTTATATCTTTTAATTATTTCATAGAGTATAGGAGAGAGGAGTGTTTCACCCTAATTCTGCAGATGCAAAGTTAGCAGCACGGTTAAGTTATATTTAGGCATCTCCATTGGTGAGAAAGGTCACCCTGAGCAGAGTCTATAACTCTTCCTTGCTGTCTGCAGGAATTAGGAAAATACTCTTCTGTGTCATCTATGTGATACTGTTTATTTCTTTTACATCTAATTTAATTTTGCTTTTTAGCTTAATACGTCATTGTAAGCTGATGTGGCATTCCAGGAATAAGATAATCATGCTCATTTGTGATAACAAATGTTTAAATGTCAGAGTATTTGAGTGAAATACTGAAGTTGAAAATTAATTTGTTTTGTGATTAGCACAGGCATCCAGTATTTGATTCAAGTGTTTTCTTTCTTCTAAAAAGGAACCTGAAATCCTTATTTTGAATAGCTGAGCATTTTTTTTTATTACCAGTCAGATATTTAGCATTAGTATTGACTGGGGAAGAAGAAAGTGCCTCTTCTTCTTTCCCCAAAGTCTCTGATAGGCCTGGACAGTTGGCTGCTTTCAAAAAGAAGCATAGTGAAATGATGATAGTATCCACTTCTCAAAATCTTCTGCTACTTGGTAGAGAAAAGGCTAGTCTAGTTGTAGGGCCCAGTTGAAGGCAACATATAATGGCTAGCTTCCAATATCACATAAAGTTTGTGGACCCGATTTCAAAAGGCATTGCTATTGGAACTTGCTGACACTAATGAAAAACCAGTAGGAGTAAATAATTAAAGCTGCAGCCTGATTCTCACTTATGAGATTAAGCACCATTGAGCTTACTTATATATTGACTACTGTACAGAACGAATGCCTAAAATTACTTCCTGTTAGGTCTGGGCTTCTTTCATTGATTGAGTGTGCCTGCATTTTAAAATGTGAATAATGCCACTTAACTAAAACTCTTCCCTCCCCCTCCCTTTCCTGACACCATAAAGACAACTTGATTTCTCTGTCTTTTAAACTTGTTGGTTCCTGTTAAATTTGTTGGTAATTCTTGCTGTTTTGATAGCGTATAACAGTATAACATAATATATGGCGCTGATTTTGATATGCGGGTTAAGCATAACATGAAACAGATTATAGGTCAGGAGATGCCTTTTGGTCTCGAGATAATGCATATTTTTGAGGTTTCAGGAATTTTATCCTTCTAAATAATGTTTTAACTTTAAAGTGATATTTAACAGATTAAAGATGTCAGTCCAAACTAATTAGAGCTAACATAGGAAGTTTTCAGAGGTTGGCCTTTTATCAAATACAAGTTAATAAAAGGGAGTAATGAAGCTTTGAAACCCTGATCTGTAGGGAGGTTCCCATAATTACTGCTGGGTAAACTAGCAAGGCTCCATTAACTTCACAAGACACATGCCAGTAAATCCTGGTGGAAAACGTGTCTACTACTAGAGAACCTGATGCTTGATTGCTAGGTTTAGATAAAAAAGGAAAACTATTGCTTGGCTTACCAGCACAATTGGAACCAGAATTTCCATTCCTAAGTAAGGAGTTGTGAGTCGGGCCCAATTTTATGTCTTTTTGTGCCATTGTTGTTAAGCAAATTGCTGCAGTAAAGTGAATAACATGGTTGTTAAGCAACTCGGGCTTCTCCCATTGATTTTGCTTATTGGGAGGTTGCAAATGGCGGTCGCCTGACTCTGGGACTCTGCAACCGTTGTAAATACATGCCAGTTGCCAAGTTCCCAAATTTTGATCATGTGGCCGTGGGGATGCTGTGATGGTTGTAAGTGCCATGACTGGTTCTTAGTCACGTTTTCAATGCTATTGTAACTTTGAATTGTAAGTCGAGGACTATCTGTACTTAAAAACATCTTTTGTGCTGTGAATGTTACACTATGCTAACGATGGTCTTATACCGATTCTTCCTGAAGAATTGCAAGAAAAAAGAGGATATCAAGGAAAACTGCTGTGGCTAATATATGTTTCTTTTTGTTGTTGTTTAATAATTTCTCCTGAACAGAATCCCTCTGAAGAAATTCCCTTCCATGCGTAGCATCTACAATGAATATGGGACCAATATCCAAGACTTGATTGAGTTGGGAGAAATGCTGAAATATAAATTTGGGGGTCCTGGTGCACAAATACCCACCCCAGAGGCTCTGAAGAATTACATGGATGTAAGTAGGGTGGCAATTTCCTTATCTTTTATTGGCTTTACTGGTTTTTGTCTTCTAGCTATGAGAAGAATCAATGTGATATCGCAGTAAATGAGGCTAGGCAAATTAATGGGACAGTACAAATATATCAACAACTACCAGTATTAAGAATTCTAACTCCTGACTCACGGACAGCATACTTCAAATATTTTGGATAGCAAAATGGGCAGCATATAAATTTATTAAATACCAGTGGCTAAAGAGCAGTGGTAGAAGAGGTTTATCAATTTCTTACGCTTCCTGGATGCATCTGATTCTCTACTATGTGACCTAGAATGCTGAATTAATGAGTCTTAATGCCTATGTAACCCAGTTAGTGTCCTCCTATTGCATAACTATACTGGTTAGGTGATTTGCACTTCAGTATGACAGCATCTAGCAGCTAATGTTTCATAGCTCATGCTATGCATGCTGAGCTTCATTCCTTTAGGCAAATTTGGAATATGGGCCAACCACCCTACTATCTCATAAATCCCCAAGTGTGTCACTTCCTTGTGAAAAATATTCCAAGAGAAACAATTCGTGGGAATATTTCAGGCTAATTTTCTGAAAAACCCACATTTACTTGGGAGACAAGTTTTGATTTGCTTTGGGCCAAAGACACTATTGAAATAAAGGAGAATGTGTAGGAGAGGTATGAAGTAATTGGTGAAGTCATCAGAATGGATAAGGACTCCTGCGTTTCTGACATTCGGGAATCAAAATCCATTCATTCAAAAAGATGCTTCAGTTGAAAAGAGAACTGATGCAGTGAAATGGCTAAAGTTAAGAATGAGTGAAACCTGGGCCCAAATAGAACTCCTAATGCAAATTTCCTTGTAAAATCCTTTTTTCTTTTTTTTTGGATTCTCTCACATTTTGGCACCACTGCTATGATTTCCATTTGATCAGAAAAGCAAGGGTTTGTAAAGTATGTGCACTTATATCTTCTTAATACAGATTTACAGTTGGAATTCTAATTTCTTTCCTGACAATCATTGGAATTTGGACATTGTACCTTGAATATTATAACTCCTTGGTCATTTCTTCCAGGTTCAAACAAAGTAGCACTAATGCTTGACATCTGGTTGCTGTTTCTCAAGATGAAAAGGAGTGTAGCTGCAGTAAACAGTGTCTCTTTGTTTCTGATTTTTTAAATTTATTTTTTAATATTCTTTGCAAGACAACATTAACTCTATTTTGTTTTTTTATTTTATTTATTCAATTTTTGAATTCTTTGTTCTATACTTTATTCTTATTTATCCAGTTTCCTCATCCTGTTGAGCAAAAGATGTAACTCAAAGTTTGCCAGCAAAGCAATAGTTAAAGGAAAACTGTATTCATGTTCTGTGTTAATGAGAATTTTTCTTATGACTAATTAGATCTCAGATGCTATATGAATGCTTTTGAGTCATGTGATTCTTGAACTCCTTGTCAGTGAGGAAAATAAATATATGGATAAGACCAACTACAGTTTTGTAAACTAGGTTAAGCTAGGGTATCTGCTAATACCCCGGTTGCACTAAGTCCTGGTATAAACATTGCTACAAACCATTTTCAACACCCCACAATTTATTATGGTAATTGGAATTTGCTCATAAACACTTTGATTAGAGACTGCAACTATAAGCCACTGTGAACTGTTGGACATATAAATTACATGTGACAACTAAAGTTCTTTAAAATATATTTTCCCATGTGACTGTTTAAATGTCACATTAAGCCATACGTTAAAATTTGTAGAATAAGCTATAGGGGTTGGGGTTTAGACAACAGACACTCCCAAAGAAGTCACATTATGACTTGTAGGTTATGGGAATCCATCCTATGAGTTGGATAGAATCAGTGGCTGGTTTTACAAAATACACTAAACTATAAGGTCGTTTCTTTAGTTTTGGCTTAATGTGCTGTGCAAATAGACATTATGGTTTATAGTTTAGCTTACTATGGAAGCCCGTCAATTGTAGTTTATTCAGCAAAGCAGCTAAACCATGGTTTAGTAGAAGTTGCAAGCCAAACTACTGAATTGGAGGGAAGAATCTACAGGCCAGCACTCTGCTTCATGCAGGATGTTTAAAATTAGAACAGGAGTTCCCAATGGGGGGGGGGGTGCTTGCACCTCCTGGGGGTGCGAAATGGTATTCCAGGGGGTGTGAAAACTTGGGTTTAGAAGTTTCAAAATTATAGTGTATATGCATAAACCAGGTGTTACTTTTGTAAGGGGTGCGAGAATATGTCAGACGCATTCTAGGGATACGAGGTATAGAAAACGTTGGGAACTGCTGAATTAGAATATGCTGAACACTTGGCTGGTTAGTATCAGTTAGGAAACTTCAGCAATTAGTTCCATTATGGAGCAAGTCTATCAAGCTTTTGCAGAAGAGCAGGTTCCTAACTTTTCTGCATAAATAAAATCAGATGTATATTATAAATGTGGCATTTTACCAAGCCACAAAGCAGATCTGTGTCCAATAAAAAAATAGCAACCAGCAGAGGAAGTAATCAGAATATATATTTATAATCAGGATAGACATTTATGTTTTACAAAATGCAGTTAACAATGCAGGCCTTCATTTGATGGATTTTCAACCAGTTGGATTTTTTTTGCTTTTGAAATATACAACTTTAAACAAACTTGACTGCTGCACTTCTTCAAGAAGCAAATGATATCTTTATAGTTTTGAGATTTTTTTTAAAAAAACACTTCAAATTGTAGCATGTAATAATTATATGATTGGCAAAGGTAGCAATTTCAGGCACACCTGTTTCATTATAATGAGGTCAGTGTGTTGGGTTCTTGAGTGAATCTTAGTCTGCAACTTTGTGTATCCCAGATTGCTCCGAATAGTGTGCCTTCTTGGACCAAGTCCCAGTGAAGTCAGCAAGATTTATTGGGAGGAAACATGACTAGAGTCAAGTTGCTGGTGTATCCAGGCTAATCAAATCTATTCTTTAAAAAACTAGATGGTAACATAGAAATTCAGAAAACTGATAACACTTGACTGCCATCTAGTGGGCATCCAGAATTTTGCAGTCTGGATGTAATAGGTCTAGATCAGGGGTAGGTAACCTTGGCTCTTTTATGACTCGTGGACTTCAACTCCCAGAATTCCTGAGCCAGCCATGCTTACCAAAGAGCCAAGGTTGCTTACCCCTGGTCTAGATTTATATCCAGTACTTTTGTCTATTCAGCTTTGAAGTTCTGTACTCACTAGGGATTGTTTAATTAAACTTGGCTCTTTCAACCTGTCATTTCCACATAGTAATTCTTAGTTTTCCATCATCCAGTTCCCATGCCTGCCCTCCCAGTTGTCAAACTCTATATAATGCAAATCTTTGTTCTCTCTTAATGTTATTTTGCTAGAGGGGGAGCTGCTACAGATAGAATCCTTACGAAACTGCAGTTATGCTGGAACAGCCAGGTTGTCTGTTGAAATCAGATACTGTTCCAAACTAGTATCACCTATTATGAGGAAAAGTTGTATTGGAAATTCTTTCCATTAAACTCTATGGATGTTCCTTGGTGGTATAGACAGGTGTCATTATGGGTTCCACATCATAGCATTTAAAGAAATTCAATCATTTTTGATCTGGGAGACTAAAGCGCTACAAAATTTATGGCTACAAGTGAAGATCATTTTTTATTATTCTTGAGCTAATAATGCCCTGAAGCTCAGCGTTGGGTGTTGAGGGATTTTATTTCTAAAACCATATTCTACATGTTTTCCCATGGGAATCTCTGTCTAAACCTGTCTACATCTGTCACAGTGTCTGGTAATTTGGCTGATGCCATCTTTTACAAACAAAAGTTTGTAAAGTTCAAAATGTCCATTCCCATTTCCAATATGCTTGCTCAACTTATGCCTTGCCCTTCTGTAAATATGCCTTAAATTTTAAGTTGTTACCATTTTCCTGGTGATCTTGCTGCTGCTTCTGAGCTGCCTGCCTGCTTTCTATAACTTAAATAGAAACTGTCACTTACTTGATCTGCGAAGGGAATAGTATGTGCTGCAGTGAAGTTGATGAGGTTCCTCTTCCTTTTGAAAGCATTAAATATTTCCATGAGGGGATACGGATGTGGATACCTCTCTCCAGGGAGAACAGCAGTGGGTTGGGAGAATAGATGAGTAGCTGCAGATGTGGTTGGAACTGAGGAAAAAATGAGGCATGTCTCCCTTCTCTCCCCCTCCCCTCCTCCCCAATCATCTGTTACAGATCTAAATGGTCTGTACCTCAGATATGGAAAAGATGAATACAAGTAGTCCTTGACCTACAGCTACAACTAGGACCCGCATTTCTGCCGCTAAGCAAAGTGGTTAACTGAATCACACCCAATTTTATAACCTTTTTTGGGGGGAGGGGCATGGTTGTTCTGAATGCAGCTTCCCCCATTGACTTTGCTTGTCGCATCTAGCTGGGAAGATCGCAAATGGCAGTTATGGGATCCTGAGATCCTCTAGCCCAGACATGTCAAACACAAGGCCCGGGGGCCGGATGCGGCCCGCGAAGTGGTTTCATGTGGCCCGCGAAGCCATCCTGGAAACAGTGAGGGAAAGGCCCCCACTGCCTTGGCCTTGGCCCAGCCGGGAGCCAAGGTACAATTTTTTGGTCTATGCTGAAACACATTCAGTCTCCCTCTGACTTTGCCCTGGTACCCATCATGAACAACCTGACTAAGGAGAGCAAGCACAGCAGCAGCAGCCTTGAGGAGGAGGTAAGTGCAGCTGGGCACCCCCTTGGGGAAGTGGGGCTGGACTTGGTGCCACAGGTGCTTGAGGGCCAGGCTGGGCATTTGACCTCTGCTGCCCAGGGTTCCAGGCAGCCCGCACCACCATCCAGCCCCCCCCACGCATGGCCTGAGAGGAACAGTGAGGCTCCTCCAGTGGACCATGCCTTGGCACTTGCCCTGGTTCCACCCCCTTCTGCCAGAGACCCCCACTCCTGCCCAGGCTCCCACAGGCACCATTGATGCGAAAAATGTAGAGCTGGCCATGCCCACCCAATAGGCCAAACCCACTCCCTCCACACCCACCCAGTAGGCTGCACCCATCCTGGCCACACCCACCCGGCCCCCCAAGGGCAACTGCAATGCTGATGTGGTCTTCAATGAAATTGAGTTTGACACCCCTGTTCTAGCCACTATAAGTACATGCTGGTTGCTAAGTGCATGAATTTTTATCACAAGACCATGGGAATGCTGTGATGGTCGTAAGTCACTTTTTTCAGCATGTTTGAACAGTTGCTTAATGAATGGATGTAAGTCAAGGACTGCCTGTAAGTTATTAAACATATATATTCCTTCTCCAGCGGTTTGTCATTTTGTTTGCCAGTTCCAAGTGAGCTCTACAAGAATGGTATGGAATTGTTTAATCAAGCTTTATGTGTAATGTTGAACTGTACCAAGTGAAATTTCTCAATTTGTATCTGCTCTGTATTTTTTTTTTAAAGGAAAAACTTAATTGGTCTTTGGCTTGGATGGGGAGAAGGAGGTAGCAATTATATACAGCCCAAGTCTTTACTGAAGACCATATTGTTAAGATGTCTACCTTTCCAGGGTAGACCTACAATGATTTAGATTATATTCAGACATAAATATACCTATACCAGTGTTTTGTAGCATATCCTCACAATCTGTTTTTTGTAAATTCATAGGCCCGACCCATAATGCTTTGAGATAATTGAGTTGACAGCTGTGAGGTTAATTGGAATGAATGCCATTGTAGGGACAAAGGGAACATCAGCCTAAATTCATCTATCTGGCACTCTTTCTGTGACATATAGGTGGAAATAAAAAGTGCCTCAAAACCCAACGGCAACTATATTCTCAAACATTGCAAATCTCATGCTGGTGTTATTTGCACAACACAGGATAGCTTAGTCATGCTATTCCAAAGCCATGTTAAAACCTCTTGTAACCTAAGGTTCTGAGCACATTACCTCTTTCACACTCCTTTCTTTCTCATACTGTCAATTATGTTTCTATAAAACAAGTACCAACCTGCGCTTCAACTGGTAGTCATACTTCATTTACAAGAATGGAATTGGCTGTTTTTCAGACAGATTTGAATCTGCATAGGATCTAAGGCATTTGTATCTGTCTCCCCAACCGACAGGGATGGAGGCTGTCAAAATCCACATGGACTTTATACTGCAAATAGATTCCTGGGTATCTGTATGTCCCATTGCTAAAACCTCTGCTTATTTATGCATCCAGTGAGTGGAGATTCTAGAGCAGTGGTTCTCAACCTGTGGGTTGGGACCCCATTTGGGGTCAATCGACCATTTCATGGGGGTCCCCAAGCAAGGCTGTCCGCCATTTTTTTTGTCCACCATTTTTCCCCCTTTTCCGGCGGGTGCCTTACCTCCCTTGGGCTGGGCCAGCTGGTGGTCGGCCTGCTCCGTCTCTGCCGCTTGCCAGCTACGCCTCGGCCGGCGCAGGGGGCGGAACCACGCATGCGCGGCGCTCCCAGGCAGGGAAAGTCCTCGACTTACGACCGGTTGGGTAGTCCTCGACTTACGACTGGCTTAGTCCTCGACTTACGACCGGTTTAGTCCTCGACTTACGACCGGTTGGGGTCGCGGCATTAAAAAGGTTGAGAACCACTGTTCTAGAGAGAATAAGACAGAGGGCTGATCAGGCAGTATTTTGCTTGCTTTTCTACTTTAAAAAAAAATATTGTTATCTGCCATTCAAGTCCTAAGGCATTCAAGATATTTGAAGAGCAATTTAAACAAAAAAAAAACCCCAAACAAAAGATAATGGAGCAAAGGATAGTTAAAAATACTTAAAATTTGAACAAGAGTTGAAATCACCCATACAGCTTGCTTTAAACAAAATTATAAATGTTTATAATTGCTGTCACAATACTTGCCTAGCTTGAAAATTGTAAGGATGCTGAAAATCCTGACACCATTGTATTTCAGGAACTTGTCAGGTAATTAGGAGAAGCGGGTTTGATGCTGACATATTTGCTTTGTGTTACATTTTTCTCGAGATGTTTTGGTTGAAAAGTAATCTATAGTTCTATACCTTTAAAATCCTACAATGAAAATATTTTTAGTCGGGGATGATGCTTGAGAGTATTATGGGATGATTATAAGTATTATCGCTATGTTGCTTTGAAACAAGACAGGCGGCAAATTAATTTAATAATAAATACAAAAATAAGTTATTGCTTAATTTTATTTTTATTTTTTGTCTGCATGTGTTTCTACGGCCATACATTGCTTTTTACATAATATCTTCTGCATTGAAGCAAATGCATGATGCTTGAATCTAGTCCAAAAGACTGCTTTGATGCAGTCTTTTGGACTACATGCACATACAAATGCTGTGGTCTCTGTCTGTCTCTGAGTCTCATCAGATTGCCCTCAGGGTACAAAAGATTGCTTTGTACCTAGGCTACAGAACAAGTTGCTTTTAGCATAATCAGTTCACCTCTGAATTAACCACACCTATCCTGACATCATGTTGTAAAAGCTTTCCCCTTCTCCTTCTTTGGTGAATGAACACACAGCATCCACTGAAAATGCCAAATCTGCCTACGGTTCAAGCATGGGAATTGCAGAACAGGCTGGCTTTGCTCTTATTACACACAGGAAAGCAACTTTGAAAGTCAAGGCAAGGAGAGCTTGCTAAATTGTTCTCAGTACCTTCCCTTTTCAGAAGAATGGCAAACACAATCTGAAGTGCACTAAGTAATCACGTGCAGTTTAAATAAAAGTATACCGAACTAACGTTTCTCCAGAAAAGCATTTTTTTCTCTGTCTGCCACACCCAATAAACTGACATGCTATCATTTGAAATACGAATTAGAGAAATTATATGTGTACTATCCAACAGTTTTCCCTAACATTACTGGCACAGCTCCTTTTCCTTTGCTGAAGTGGTTTCAATCTCCTAGTTCAGGAGTAGGCAACCTTGGCTCTTTTATGACTCGTGGACTTCAACTCCCAGAGCCAGCACAAATCCTGAGTCATAAAAGAGCCAAGGTTGTCCACCCCTGTCCTAGTTGGAAAAAAATCTACACTTTTGAGTTGAATGGAAAAGCGTAAACTCTTGAAACAATCTTGTTCGCAGTTATTATACCTGTCTTTCCTTCTCCATTGTATGTGTGAGGCTCTATACTTCTTAATTTTTCATTCTTTAAACAATGTTAAGCTAATCAACAAAGAAAAATACAAATATATGCAATAGCATTCAAGTTTCCTCAGACCTTCAGAGTTAATAAGTATAGGATTTTTAAAAAGGCAGTCCTGGAAATTATTATAAAAAGAACAATTCTAAAACCTTTGACTATTTTTCTCAAAATATTTGTCCCTTTATAAAAGAATGCAGATTTTACACAGATTGGCCACATATTGTTGCAAGTCCAGGTGTAGATTTCTCCTTCCAATGCTATATCATTTTAGCCAATTCCCATGTTTTCTTGATATTCGATAAATTTCAAATAAAATCAAGAACATGTATATCTTAGATTTTGAATTAAGATAAGCACATCTTTTTCTGCCTGGATGTTTATTAAAAATGTAACTCAAAAGCTTGAGTGCCCTATATAAACCTAGAGTAAGACGGATCCACTATAACTGGAAGAAAACTGAAAGCCAAATTAGCTGTTAAAAATCGGTCTCCAATTTTCTCAAGGAAATGGATTTATAATTTGAATACATAGTAGAATGTTTGCCTGATCTGGGAATAACAGTGATTGCTTCATTAATACTAAATGTAGTGGACTGATTTGAGAAAGCTGCACCATAAGCCTCTAGTAAAATAAGAGACAAAAACCTGCTTTTGTTTAATATCAATCATTGACCATGAGTCTTCTACAATTTCATAGATGTAATTGTAATGATAATCCTTGAAGCAACTTCTGAGCATGTGGGAAATGTGGTATATCCACCTTCTATTTTAAAAAATCCATCACTTCCAGTTGATTAAGAATTAATATTATATAATTTAGAATGACATCAAAATGAATATGATTAATGAATATGGAATCTGCTCTTCTCACACTCGTATCCTAAATAAATGGTACAATGTTACATTGCTTAACTCATTTAATATCCAACTAACTTGTTCCATATCTCATTGCTTTGTGCAAAGTAATCAAAACTCAGTTTTAGAAGCCCAAGAAACTTATTAAATTTGCATTTAGCAGAGACCAAAGATTTTTATCAGACCAGGGATGGGTGAGATGTATAAACCATAATGATTATTTCAGAGAGAGGCTTGCTGAACATTTACTTCACCAACCTTTTGGTGAGAGACCAGTCTTCTATAAAGCATTACTGATGCCGACATTAGTTAATCATCATGATCCATCTTTCTCTAAATTAAAAATTTTGTGATACAAAATTGTCAAAATTATAAATAGTTGCCTACTAAAACATGGCCAAGGAAGAACAACAGGTGACATGTTATTTCTTAGCAATTTTTTCCTTTGAAGCTGTTAGAAAACCACTGTAGTTGCTAAATAAACTAACTTTAGCAATCTTGCTGAAGCTGTTGGAAAGTGTTCTCGTTTCAGCCACACCCAGCCCACCCCCACAGTTGTTCACATGCATAAAAATACTATAATGAGGCTTTCACAATCAACTCTGCTTAGTCAACATTTGATAAATAACCTGCAGTACTATAACATTAGAAATGTCATCTGGGAAAGATGGAGATGATATTCATATTTGGGAAAATGATTTTCAAATGTAGGCTTGCTTATCTGGTGCTTTTCTGAAGCAATGCATATTCCAAAGGAACTTTAATAATAATGCTGAATCAAAAGAAAGGAGAACAAAAAGCACTCCGTTTCATTTTATTTCTTCATATATTTAACAGCTTTATAACAGGGTTTTTGTACCACAGGGATGGGCAGAGCTGTAGATCTGAAAGAAAAATAAGTACTTCAGGACACACGTAGGTGCACACATAGCAATTAATAATTCTTGAAACCAAATTTGCATCTTTCCCTGGTATCATCCTGCAGCTCTCACAACAGTGTTATAGTATACGCCAAATAATCCTTTTCCCTTTGAATTTGAAGTGTTGTGCAGCCCTATTTGTTGTTGTTGTTGTTATGCAATACATTATGATAGTTGATTAGAGGCCATCAAATCTAGTGACTGCATGAACAAATGCTTATTATCTTGCCTCGTGTCTAATAATAACTTGTAGTTCTTCCAATAATGTATTTAATCTCATCCGTCCACTTTATCCATTGTGTCCCTCTCTGTCTATTGGTCACAACTTTACCAAACGTAATAGTATTCTTTAATTCTCTCTCATCTCTTCTCACATGGCCAAAACATGGCCAATCATTGCTTTATGAGAATAGTCAATTTTACTTGATCTAGCACTAATAGGTTCTTCTTGTAATCAGTTGTACCTGTAATAAAAGTTTTTAAAAAAATCAATTTTTAGAAGTTTCTCCTTTCTCTGCTTTATCATTGTTCAATTTTCATAACTGTTCATTGTCATTGAAAAATTCATTGCTTTTAAGTATTTTAATTGTTACCATTGAAATGAACTTCCCATTTGTGATTTAGTCTGTTTTTATCATTGCCTTCCTTCCTTGGATTAACCTCATATTTTTACAGAAACCAAAAAACAACAACAATAACTACTTCTCAGTTTTAGTTTCAACTGTAATTTCATCAAACAATGTATCTTTGTCATCTTATATCAGTTTTAAACTAGGTTTTTCATTTCCCATTTTTATTTTTGTCTTTTATTTTTGACTAACAAAGAAGCACTGTCCGCGTATCTTAATTTTCTAGTCTTTCAGTCACTATACTAGTTAACATCTCTTTAGATTTTGCTATTGTTATGATTTAAATGGATGAAGGAACAATTTGGTTCCTTGCCTCAGTCTCTTGAATTCTCAACTATTTGCTTTTCTAAATCAAGTCCTTACAATAATTTCTTATAGTATAAAAAATCATCAGATAATGCAGCCACAGGTATTGGCCTTAATATTTTTCGTATTCTGGCATGATCCATATAGTCCATTATCTGGCTTATGTTAGCTGAGAATAACTGTCTTATAGCACTGCTGTTTGGATCTAATCCAGAGGTCCCCAACCTTTTGGGCACCAGGGACCGGTTCCGTGGAGAGAGGTTTTTCCACAGATCGAAGGGTGCGTGGTTTTGTGTGCTGCCTGTATCTCGCGGATTTGGCTTTGCTTGTTTATGCGGCCCGGTTGCTGTCATGCCACGGCCCGGTACCGGTCCACGGACCGGGGGTTGGGGACCCCTGATCTAATCTGCTTGGATGGGAATTGTGGGAATAGAAGTCCAACATAATTGAAAGACTTTAGTTCAGAGGAGAAAGGCAGCTATCTTGTTAAGAAAAAAAGAAGGTGAGTGAATTTCTTGTCTCAAAACATGAAATTCAAGGCGACCGTCTAAATCCAAAATCTATCATTTAGTTATTTCTGTTCTTTCTTAGGTTTTTTTAGACCTATTTTTATTGCTATTCATAGTTTTAAAACTCCTGGTATTAATTTTAGTTACATACTTTACGAATAGGCAGGAATACACAAGAACAATTGTGACACTTTCAGTATAGGTATTCCTTTACTTATGACCATAATTGGGACTGGAACTTCCGTTGCTAAGCTATGCAGTGGTTAAATGAGTCATGCTGGATTTTATGATCATTTAAAAAAATCAACAGAGTCTTTAAATGAATCAAATTTTCCTCATTGAATGTGCTTGTTGAAAGCCCTCTGAGAAGGTCCTAAGTAGCAATTATGTGATCCTGGGACACTGCAAGCATCATAAATACAGGCTAATTGCCAAGAGCCCAAATTTTGATTTTGTACCTGTGGAGACATTCTAATGGTCATAAGTGCAGGGACCATCATAAGTCACTTTTTTCAGTGCCATCATAACTTCGAACAGTCATTAAACAAATGGCCATAATTTGAGAACTGCCTGTAGAGGACAAATGATGTGCCAGCTGTGTTGCTAGAATGGGAAGTACGAGAATAAAGCCACCATGTGTGTGTCAGCAACTATGAACTATATTTATACAATCAGGGCTTTTTTTCAGCCGGAACGCGGCGGAACCGCGTTCCGGCACCTTTTTCCGGGCCGGCCGCACCGGAAATAGCCCCTCCCACACCGGAAATAGCCCCTCCCAAATTTTACTTGCATTCCTGTTCTCTAAAGGGGCGGTCCTAGGGTTTGATGAGGGCGTGGCCAGGTTTGAGTTCCGCCACCTTTTCTCCGAGAAAAAAAGCCCTGTATACAATAGCTCCAATGTTTCAATGTTCATTTTCAATGGAAGTGACAAAATTGATAGTTTGGGAATTGCCTAACTAGAGTATCATCATTTCCAAACAGCCATTTTGGATTAGCTACTGAAGCCTAAATGCCCTGCTGTTTCTAAATTCTCTCAAAGGGAACATGGTCATTTGGACCAAGGTTACCTATTGTCCTTTGGTTGTTATAGTTCTTTGATCAACTCTGCACAAACATTTCTAAATTAGCAGAAATCTGTGTTCCATATGGGCCAACATTTACAGTGTGCATAAATCCGTATACTGTAGATCTTTTCTGCAAACTTTATAAAACATAAGTAGAAATGAATGAATGTAGAAACAGTTCAAAAGTTGTGGATAGCAATACTTGCCACTCTTATCGAGTAAACCTTGTAAGCAGCTTTCTTTTATTTTGTATGACAATATACAGACAGGTGTAGCTTGTAATGAGTCATTTTCACAGGGGAACTCGACCTTTCCATATTGAATGTGGGCCAAACAGACTAAGTTTCCTGTTGGCTCTGCCAGTTCTTCAGTAGGAAATATACATTTGCTAAGTAATAGTTGAAAGCTATTGAAAGAAATCAAGTAGCAGAGTTTTGCATGGAAGTTTGTTATGTGATAATTCTGAACACAAAAATGTTGGGATAAACAGCAAAGGACTTTAACAGAATGTAAAGTGCATTATAAAGTAGTATCTAATTTGAAGGGTGGGAGTAAGGGGGGGAAATCAACAAAGGGAGAAGCTCAAGATCTTATTTTTTTCCTGGAAAAAAACCCATTGCAAAGTATGCTATTAATATTTTGAAGAGAACCTGTTGAAGCAATGAATTGAGGCTTCTTCCTTTAGTCTGTTTTCTTTTACAAATATTGTTGGTATCACACTCTATATCAGTGATGGCAAACCTTTTAGAGACGGAGTGCCCAAACTGCAACCTAAAACCCACTTATGCATCGTCGGGTGCTGGGTGGGTGTGGCCCATTGGGTGGGCGTGGCTGCAGTGGTAACGGCAGACTGGGTGGGACTAAAAAGTTCAATCAATCAATTCCAACTTTGCAAGATCTTTTTTTCCCCGTGAGAAGTTGAAATTGACTGATTGAACCTTTTTTTTTTTTGCACACGGCGGCGGAGGCCTAAAGCGAAAAGATTTTATAAAACCCAGCTGAAGGCCTAGGACTGAGGCGACGGCGTGCGTGCCCACACAGAGCGCTCTGAGTGCCGCCTCTGGCACCCGTGCCATAGGTTCGCCACCACTGCTCTATATATTACTTTTATCTTGCATGCTCTTGGTAACCAAGAAGCAGAACAAGCTGAAGTTTTGAAAAATGGTTATTTCATAGAGACTGGCATTTTTGGCAGTAAGAAGATTTACTTGTCTTTTCTTCCACATAAATGAATATTTACAATTCATTCCAGGATGGAGGGAATAGATTGTTGCTGCTGCTGCTGTTATTATCATCTCCCATCTTTATTTTGTACAACTCAAGGTGCATACATAATGCTTTTTGTTTCACAAAATATTATAAAACACTTAACTGTGAAGTTTTTTTACTTTGGATGCCAAAAACTCTGTTGTTTCACATTGTCTTAAGACCTTCCTATTAAGGCATCCTAATGATGAGTATTCTTTCCCTATTACTGCCCTTTTTCCTACAAATCTTAATAAAAGCGATAAACATTTTTTACTTTACTCTTCATTTCCAAGTGCCTGATTATTGTTGGAGTGTCTTGACATTCATATGTTCTCTAAAATAATGAAAAATGTAGTTAGCAGTGTAGCTGGATCAAGCATATTTTGGATCTGTATAGAGTTGTATAACAGCTCTCTCTCTCGCTCGCTCTCCCTCCCTCCTTCCCTCCCTCCCTCTCCCCCTCTCCCTCTCTCTCGTTATTTATTGTCCTTACATTTTCTTTTCTTTTTCAGGCACAGTATTATGGGGAGATAGGTATTGGGACTCCACAACAGAAGTTTACGGTAGTCTTTGATACTGGCTCATCAAACCTCTGGGTGCCATCTGTTCACTGTACCTTGCTGGATATTGCCTGCTGTAAGTATCCATTCTTGCTTGCATAAAACCTCATAGTTGGCTGGTTTGTACAAGACCATCCCATACAATTATAAATTTACCTGTATGTTCTAACAATATAGGATGACATTCTAAGATAATTAGTCCACTGTTGCTTAACAAGTATATGAAAACCATGGTTGTCTATATACTGCTTCTCAGCCAAACTACTGAACTTTTGCTGGTACATAATAGCTAAGAACCCCTCTACTTTATGAAAAATAGGGAGTCTTCTGAAGAAATTAATTTCTTATACAGAAACTGCTTTCTTGGGCTATATCGAACATACACAGTGGATTTCTATATATCCATTGGGAGTTCTTCTGTTCCTTTCAGCTGAACTGTGAGTGTCCTCTAGTTCTATTCCAGGTTGTTGGCCAACCCAATGGAAGAGATTTGGAGGAGGATATTATAAGGAGGGGAAATTTTAACTTCTGGCAGAATGACATTTAGATAAATCCCACATGTATATATGATCCAGCCAGAACTGACTCAACCCACCAACCCTTAAGAGAGAAGTAATTGTGGTCCCAGGCTTCCCAGAAGTGCCCAAGGCTAGAAGGCACTGATTTTCTGTAGTAGTGATATTACTTTGGAATACTTCTCTATGAAGATTAACTCCTCCCTGTATTTTTCTGCTGTATTTTAGGAAGCTGTTGAATTACTTTGGAAGACATTCTCTTAACAAGCATTATACCATTGTTTCTTTTATATTTTTATGTTTGTTACTCTGCCTTTGTTGGAGGTTTATGAAATCATTATTTTAATCTACTGTGGATGTTTTAGCTGTTGTCATATTGTGTATATATACTGCTTTTTACTTCATTTTCTAGAGTTTCCACAGCTTCTCAGCAATATGTGATGCCTGATTTGATTATTCTGTTTTGTTTTTCTCTGAATATTGACAGTTGTGATAAATATCTTATGTCTCTTAAATTCACTGAAGTATGTTTCCTAATTCCTGAAATAAATGGAGCACTTTCTGTTTGTGATGAGCTTCTGAAGCATATCCATACCCCACTAGAGATCATAATGAACACATCTTCCAAACTGTTCTGTGCAACCTTTCCCATTCCCCAACCCTATTGGATTAAAAAGATGAGAGTTACAACACAAAAAATAAAGCCAATGCACCCTTCCAAATTAACTATATGATTTAAAAATGTAGGTTAAAGAGAGATTATCTTTCATATTTGTAACTTCAGACTTAAGCATTGCCATAAGATGTTCTATAGTCTCTTTTGAAATGATCAAACTTGATGAAGCTGTAATACAACTCTACCTCCATTGTACCAGGCTAAAGATAGCTGAAGATTATTTGAAGAAGAAGGTTCAATTTGGGATACACATGATTAAATAATTTTGGTCAGAGATGAATAGGGCTGAAAAAAGTGAACAACATGGGAGGTAAACTGCTTCGAATTATCTCCAGTTTTCTTTAAAAATATGAATCCTGTATGCATATTCTACTTTCTCAAATATGGAGATTCTTGAAGAAATACATGCCAGGTTAGCCAATTTTCACACTACCCTTTTCAAACCTAATTTATCAGCCAAAATTGGATTTCTCCGTTTAATTTCTGAATTCTTAGGGAAGCTTTAAAAAGTAGCCCTTGTTTTATATATATATATACATACACACACACACACACACACACACACACACATATATATATATATAAAATTTTTATAAGATAACATTCTTTAGCATTTAGCAAACAGCATGTTGTCTGGATTCATGTGTTTAAAAAACAATCAGTAATAATTAGTTTCTTTATTTTCATAATCAATATGTTAGTTAATAATATGTTTCTTACATCTTCACTTCACCCGACGGTCTTCTTCTTACTAATACTTATTTAATGTTACATAGTACATATCACATTCCTTTCTCTCTAACTCGTTTTTCTAGCCATTTATAAAAAATTTCCCATGTTCTAAAATATACTGAATCTTCTTTCTCTTTTATCTTCAATGTCAATCTGTCCATTTCTGCACAGTCTAAGATTTTCTTAATTCTTCCTCCATTGGTAGGTTTTCATTTTTCCAATATTGAGCAAATACTATTCTTGCTGAAGTTAATACATGTAAAATTAAATATATACATTCTTTCTCATAGTTTCCTACTATTATGCCTAACAAAAACAATTCTGGCTTAAAATCTGTATGTTTTTTAATCATTTTCTCTAACCATATGTGTATTTTTGACCAAAATCTTTTAGCTTTAGGGCATGACCTAAAAAGTAGCCTTTGTTAATGATTCCAAATAAAAAGCTGTAGTTATTTGCCCTACTCAAAAAATCTTGATTCAAGAGGACACTTGTCAACTTGTAAATATTGAATCTCACAAGGAGTATAAAAGACTCTAAACGTTCCTTTTTCCTTTGAGGTTTTTTAGTTCTGTTTAATTGATTTTCTTTATGTAGGCATGAATAAAGCAGTGCATGAATTGAATAAAGAATATGGCTTTAGTCCATATTTTTAAGGCAAATAATACTTGTTCTTGTTACTTTACTCCACTGAAGATGTTGCAGAACAGGTATAATGATGCAGGTTAATAAGTGGGGTGGGATATTATACAATTTTAACCATTCCTTAGTTTCATGTAGCTGAAATAAGCATTTTGTATGCCTTTCTCCAGTGTTTTAAAACCAAAGTTCAATTCTTCAAATTTAAGTTTTGAAACATAGTGGGGGAGGGGGTTATGATGAAGTTAGGGGAAAAGTACTCATGTCTTATCTCTGCTTTTTTTTAATCACAAGATTGAATTAGAATTCAGAATTATAGATAGAATTCACAAAGTACACCTCCTTATCAGGTCTTGAATGATGTGAGCCAAAAGACATCTCTTTCCCTTTGTTTATTTATCCCATCTGTTTGTTGCAATGTAGAAAGCAAATTAATCAATCCATACTACTAAGTATGACTGCTATTTATGACCTCCTGCTGGCTTCCCCATTTACTTTGTGTCAAGGTTAACAGTTGACCAGCTTATATAATGTAAGATTTAAGATGTAATGATGGGAATGACTCAGCAGGGTCTGTGTCTCTTTAAGAGCCTTTGTATAAAGGGAAGGCTCCGCTGATGTGTTCTCTCTCTTTTGTTTCCTGCTGTAACTGTGATTTGTTGGATCCTGCTGTATTAGCACGTGTATGTATATTGTTCCTGGTGTATGATATTGTAGATAGTGTAAGATAAACCACCATTTAATATAGACCACTGTTTACTGTGTTTACTCCTGGGTTATCTCACGTAATAAGACTGTGCACGCTCTAACACTTTGCTTGTTAAAAACTGACAGTGAAGGTTGACATGACTGCAGTATGCTACAATGTCATAATTAGTGCTTATTTTGTAAAAAAAAAAAAAAAAAAAGAAAAGGTGCCGGAACTCACACATGTCATACAACCCACCTTGCCTACCCTACAAGGTTTATGTTTGTAGTTGAAAAATTTTTTTTAGTGTATCTAAAAGACTAGGATTTTGTTCAAGGTAAGTTAATACTATTAATGTTACCCTGCACTGTGTGGCTTTAAATTACAAGAAGGCATTTTATTAATCTTTTGGAACATTTACCACTGGCATACCATTTAGTTTAATGAGTGGAAATGTCAGCTTTCTATGTGGAATGAAATTGGCCCAATAAAACAAAATTTGGTTGCTTGTAAAAGATTGAATTATTTTTAAGTTGTCGTCAAACAAGATGGAAAAAATTACATTTGGGGTTTAATATGGATATTGACTTGAAACAAATTAAAGTTGAAACTTTGTCAGTGAACAGATTACTTTTAATTTACCTTTAAGTTAAACCCAATTTAATAAATAGATCTGATTAAACCTCATACTGTAGGTCTACCTTTACATCTGACCAATACATAATTAATATATTATTATTAATAATAATACCTCCAAATCACAAGACATTGGCTTTATTCTTATTCTTCCCCTCTGCAGTTTGAATATAAAGTATAAAAGACTAAAAAGAGATTTTCGTAGACATCTCAGCCTTTGAACTACCCAAGGAACTGAAACAGCAAAGTTTTGCTGTCGGGCAAGCTTCCACACCAGTTGTCTTTTTTTCCTCTCGCTTCACCTCTTTTTAACCTCACACCCACCTTCTGTAAGGGAAGGCAAAAGGCTCACTCACCCTCTCATGAAAGATGGCCTCCATGTTCATGTGTCTCCCACCGCCACCATCGGCTTCCATACCACATGGCCAGACCCAGCCAATCAAGCCACGCTCTGGCTGTGGTGCTCCGGTGCCTCATGGCTCCTCTTAGAGGAGGCGGACAGTGCCGGAGAGGACCCCACTTGCACCGTACCACCAGCGGGGCATTTTCAAAAGCAAATAAGAATAGGAAGGGCAACAATAGGAAAAGAACGCAATTCTGGAAAAATCTGTCAAAAAAAAGGTGCCGGAACTCTGTTCTGGTGTGTTCTATGACAAAAAAAGCCCTGGTCATAATTGTATGTTGGATGCCAAGCAACTGAATTGCAATTAGGTGACTGCAGGGGATGTGCGATAGCCGCTACAAGCACTGGCCATAAGTGCCATTCACTCGTTCAGCTCTGTTATAACTTTGAATGGTTGCTGAACTAGTGGTTATTAAATGAGGATGGTCTGTACTCTTAATTTGGCTCCTGTCTCGTCTTCCACAGACTCTGTTTGAGTCTCTGTGATGTTTATTTAGAGCACAGAGTCAATTAAATTGTGTGCATTAATTCCATGCATGTGGTCGTCTTACAGTCCTTATGTTCTTTCTGCAGTGATACATCATAAGTACGATTCTTCAAAATCTAGCACATACGTGAAAAATGGTACAGATTTTGCCATCCATTATGGTACTGGAAGCCTTTCGGGATATCTCAGCCAGGACACTGTGACGGTTAGTATAATGGCAGCATTTCATTATTTAAGTCATAAAAGGCTCCAACTCTTCAGCTAAAGTATTACCCTCACACACACACACACACCCCACTGCATTGGCTTTACTTCATTGTGCTTTTGAGAAAATATAGAAATATTTGAAAGGGTGTATAAATGTTACATGATTGTATCTCCTTATTTTAAAAGGCAACTATTTACTTAATGTCTTACTTATTCAGAAAAACAAAAGCATCACAAACAAACAAATCATAAGAGGCTATTCAGACCTTTTGGAAGAGAAATTTTTCTATTTTCTCATTTTGTAAGAAATGAACTTAAGCTTCCTTACAAACTTGGTTTATTTTTCTCTAAATACTGCCACTGCTCTTTTAGTCATCTATAACAGAAAAAGCAACTAAAGGGATGAAGATTCATGATGGGGAAATGTTGGATTAAAAGAATGCTTTTCAAGTAAATGTGTAGCTCTCCCCTGCAAAGCGTGGATCATTTATCTCGCAGCCTTAGTAATATGAATTCAAGCTATTGCCTTACTCACAATTTTATTATGTATACATCCTGCTTTTTCATCATTTTTAATCATCTAATATGGGGTCATCTTGTTTTTCTTCCTTTGGAAAAGATAGCAGGAGTTTTTACTCAAAAGATTAAAAGTCCCAATTCTCCTTTGAAAGATTCAAAATATTTGATAAACTTAAGATTGGGATTTTATCTTATTTCTCCAGCTTTGAAGAAGGAGGCATTGGTTTATATGCACTATATCAGCAACAACAACAAAAACAATTTTATAGGTTTTTGCATATGTTTGGAGACTGGAATGCTGTTGCTGATCCAATGAAAGATAAGAAGATTTCTTCGAAAGTATCGACTTAAGAGTGAAGAAAGTGAAGGAAAAACTTAAGTGTAAAATTTAAGAGAAAATTTATATAAGATGTTTTATAGATAATATTTAGATCTTTAAAAATTGTCTTATATCTATTTTAGTTTACATCTTAAATGTTGGAGGTGGATAGATTATATTCAGAGAAAGTATGGAATGTATAGTTATATTTTGGTATACTAGAATGGTAGTGAGATATAATGTATTTATTGAAGAAAGGAGGCTCAGTTGACCTCCAGGACCACATCTGAAAGAGGAGGAGAGAAGGAGGGGGGATGTGTAGGGTAGAGTTGTTGAGAGGGTGGAGAGGAAGAAGGAAGGATGAGGAGGGAAGTAGGTAGGTTAAGAGAGGGTGAATGTGGTCCTGGGAGGCTGCTGAGCATCTTGGAATAGGAGGTTTTTTTGTCTTTTATTTTTTTTTATTAATGTATGCCATAATTGTACCTATTTGTTTATTTAAAAAATTAATAAAAATTTGATTAAAAAAAAAAAGTCCCAATTCTTAGAATTCAAAAATTCAAAACTCAAGTCTTTAAAAAAAGAACAAGAGACTTTGGTGACCAGAAATCTCCTTTCGAAGCACAGAGCTTGATGTTTCCCACATTTCCTAGGGGCTTCACCTCCAAGAATGTCAGAAAGATCTCTCCAGATACTCCCAATATTCTAAGGAGCCCCTTTTATGAAATCAAATAGATAATCTCAAGGTTTCCTCTTGATCTGAGGGTACTTCACTTGCTCAGGGGTGCAACGTGATGAACCTTTCCAACTGTTTTAGTTAATGCTTCAATGTTATGTCTGTGCTTCATGGATATGTCTTTAGATACATCCTTCCCCTACTAACTATTTATTTAATGGATTAAACAGTTAGCTTCTTCTGCCCTATACATGTCCTTGCTTGTGCTGTTTCCTAATCCAGGTAATATTCTTTGTGGGGTTTTTTCCTGCATAATCTCTCTTTATCTTTATTGGATTTTAATTTTGTCAAAATGTGAAGCTTTCTTTTAATCCATAATGATCTTTTTAGCAAAATATTTAATTCTTTGATTCCTTGTGAAAACTTATTTGCTTATTTCAAACTTTTTATGCTGAATAATATGCAGTTTCTAGATTTGGCTGAATTACAATTCCCAACAATAGATTTAGCAGCATAGTTCATCTGAGGGAAGTGGCTACGTTAGGATGATACTCTCGTCCTACACAGAGTGCAAAGTACTAAGCAAATCATTTAGGGATTCCTGGATATTTGTGTCTTGCTCTACATCATACAATGTTCATTGAGGTGTATCAAGTGAATATTGCCATTTCCAGATGTGATTTAAGCGTGTATTTTGTCTTCTTCCTTCCTTGTTGGTTTTCCTATTAGATTGGTGACATGAGTGTCAAGAACCAGTTGTTTGGTGAAGCTACCAAGCAGCCTGGCATCACTTTTATTGCTGCAAAGTTTGATGGCATTCTCGGCATGGGATACCCCAAGATCTCTGTGGATAAAGTAGCACCTTTTTTTGATAATATAATGGAACAGGGATTATTGGAAAAGAACATATTTTCCTTTTATCTAAACAGGTGAGCCTCAGACTGGTATACTGAAGTCTTTATTGTCTATTTTATGTCCACCCTTGCTATATAGCCAGTTTTTAGAGCATAATAGCTGAAGACCCACCCATTTTCAAAGTAATAGCCTCAATGTCAACAGATATGAATCAAGATATTCTTAGAAGACCATGCCCTTTTTAGTTACAGTTTTAAACAAAGTCATCTTTCTACAAAGATGCAGATTTGGAACTTTTTGAAGGCTCTTGAACTATCAAGGCAGACCCCATAATTATATAAACAATAAATGACTTATTGCTCAAACAGATATCTCTTGTATTTGAAGCAGGTTCTCCTGAATTCAGTTTGGACTTAATAGTGAGAGTTGCTAGGATTCCAAAGTTGTTGAGATCCTTGAAGGAACATTCAATTATGTTGCTTTGCTAGGATTCTATGAAAGTATGTCAGATCCTACAGATCTGTTTGTGTTCTTTATTCTTCATTGTTTCTATAAATTCAGTATAGTGGCTCAGAGGCAACTTGCTTGTTTGTACTGATTTTTTTCCCTACACTTGTGTATTGTTTCTTCAAGGGATCCAAAAGGCGAAACTGGAGGGGAATTGCTTTTCGGAGGAACAGATTCCCAGTATTATAGTGGAGACTTCAGTTGGGTGAATGTGACTCGTAAAGCTTATTGGCAAGTCCACATGGATAAGTAAGTGCTCTTTGCTTTGGTTATACTTATAGCTAGTTTTATTTATTTATTTAAAACATTTATAGAACCACCCATCTTATGACCAATTCTGGGCATCTCCCAGTCAAACACATGTCTGTAGCTTACTCGCATATATGTTTAGATAAGTCCAAAATCTATAGCAGAATGTTGCCTTATGGCATATAACATTTAGTAACTTAGATGACAATTTCTAAAAAGTGTGGTCCTTTTTAGACCTAATTTTCTGCAGAAAGAGAATTGAGGTGGAAAGGAAAAAGAATGGTTTTAAATATCTCAGCCTCCTGAAATTTATCTTCACTGTGGTATAGTAATGTAACCACCGTAGACTTCAGAGCAGTTTATTGCTGTATATTATGTTTGTTACTTATAGGGGATAATGTATGTTAAATTTGTTTCTGTCATCTTGTTTCTTATCACTACCCCCCACCCCTATTCTATTAGAAAGAAGAAATGAGGAGAAATATTTTGATCTCTTACTGCAGAGGTCCCCAACCTTTTGGGCACCAGGGACCGGTTACGTGGAGAGAGGTTTTTCTGAGGACCGGAGGGGGTGTGGTTTTGTGTGCTGCCTGCATCCCGCAGATGGGGCTTTGCTTATTTGTACGGCCCGGTTGCTAACATGCCACGGCCCGGTACCGGTCTACAGACCAGGGGTTGGGGACCCCTGTCTTAGTGTATTGATTGATGGCTGCTTTGTCTGAATGCCAGGTTTCTAGGAATTGCCTAGTCTTTTTGGATTTGGTTGGGAGAGAATAGTAATCTCTCAGGATCTGCAGCAAAGTCCTGAGATGAGGCCTAACACTGGTGATTAAGACTCATAGCAGAGATCTTAATGCATTGTCTAGAAACTAAAGCACTCCCATACAGAAACCAAAAGTATGGATTTGGTATATAGATAACACCATCATAATTAAATACGCACATGAGATAACAATATATTCAAAGAAATAAAATTCACAGGGGAAAAAGAAAATAACACACTCCCTTTCCTGGATATCCTCATCAGGAAGAAAAAACAACAAACTAGAAATGCAAGTGTACCCAAAAACAACCCACACTAACCAAGAGTTCCATTACCAAAATTAAGAGCCCAATTTCCCACAAAAGTTGCTATGTAAGAACACTATTCAGATGGACACAAACACACTGCAACAACTTGGAACAGCAGAAAAATGACTGCCTATATAATATCTTCCAACAGAATGGTTATCCACACAAATTTATCGAAAAGTGCCTGATCGCTCACTACAGCACAAGTAGGATAAGCTGTGAAAAGAATAATATCATACGTGAAAATAAAACTCACAAACAACAACATATTATTACAACCATGCTACATCACTGTAGCACCCAAATCAATGAAAGCCCTCCTAAACATTTTAAGCAAACCACAAAAGACCTAGTGGCCCAAGAACAACAAAAAAGTGAATTACAACATACAGGGTAAGTATTATAACAACTACTGTGTATGACAGGCAGGCAGAACATTAGCAGAGTGCATCCATGAACACCAACTAGCAGTCAGAAGACACAATGAAAACTCCTTTATGCATAGAAAGACTCAAATCCAATTTCAACTGGAAAATTGATAGCATCTTAGACCAAGCCAAATCCAAACACTGGCATTCAGACAAATTGGCCATCAATAGATACATACAGTTAAACCATGTTTACACATCATTCAAAAGATAATAAAAAAGCTAAGAAGAAAAGAAAAATACCAGAACACAACATCTAGATAAGCAGGGATTAACACCAGACAGTCAAGCGGAAACCAAAAACTTTATCAAGAAACTATCAAAGAGAAAATGCTCACCGGCAAGTCAAGTTACGGTATATAAACAGGGAGAAAACCCCACATCTGCTCACACTAATGTTGAATAATGGAACATTTGCAAGTAAATGATCAATCTCAGAGCACCAAGGACTCCACAGTTTAACCCTGAGCTACATATATTATGTTGGAACATGTATAAAAGCTTTTCCACTGCATATAACTCTCTAGTAAATTTCCAATAATTGTATTCAATGTACTGTAACTGTGCAAGGATTTGATTTTATATTGCTGGCTCTTAAGAAAAAAAACCTTGAGATCCATTCTTTCTTTCCAGGGTTGATGTTGCTAATGGCCTAACTGTGTGCCAGGATGGCTGTGAAGCTATTGTAGACACAGGAACATCACTTATTACAGGGCCAACTAAGGAAATTAAAGAATTGCAGAAAGCCATTGGAGCTAAGCCAATCATTAAAGGACAGGTAAATTCAAACAGGAATTAGGGTATTGTGGTACTGCAGATGTTAGACTTACTAATTTGTGTGTTTGTTTATTTATTTGACTCTAATCTCTCTTCAATCTGAACTTGATGCTAAGCATTCATCTTCATTCAATCAAATATTATTTGTACATTGGTTTAAATTTAGGTCAGGTTCAGATACGTCTACTGGTGTTGACTTGCCATTAAAGATAGCTTTCTCTCTAGTTCAAAGTTCTGTTATCTTGAATAATTTATTTGCCAGTTTTTTTAATTTGCCTCCTATGCCATAATATAGAGTCCTAGTCATAATAAATTCTCCTCTATGCTTCTAATATTTTAGAAAGAAACTAGAAGCAGTGCAGTTATTCAAGTCACGATGTAATAGCTGCTCAGTGTTTCTGTTCTGCATAATATTTGAAGACATAGAAATACTTTTCTGTAACCAGAATTAAATTCCTTATTTTCTGGATAAAAAGGCTTCTTCGCTGAGAAGTTAATTAACCTTCAGGTAGAAATCATAAATACTGAATACAGATCTTTGGATTTAGTGAAATCATCAACCTTCAGTTCCTCGTAAAGGCAGCAAAAAAGCCAAAATTCATTTTAGGAATTAAAAAAAACAAAATAAAACTGCTAGTATCATAATATGTCCACACACATTGTAAGACACATCTTGGTATTGAGAATGATCCTGATCAACCTTCCATTAAATGGTTGACAGAGCTTTAAAAATGTAGAAAAAAGCATTCAAAATAAATCAACTCATGTTACAGGAAGGAATAAAAACAATGAAAGTGGTCCTTTGGAACTACATTCTTTTTAACTAGAATTGGATTTCTAATGTCTTTAGTTTGGGTTTGTGAGTTGGTCCCCTCAATGGCTAAGTTATCTACTCTGAGTCTGACATGTTGTCCCTCAAGATGTCTTCTAACTGGGAAGGCAAGATATCTTCCCATACCTTAATAGTACATTAGGAGTGCTCTAAGCCAGCAACCCACAACCTTTTGAGTACCAGGGACTGATTCCGTGGAGGGTGGTTTTTCCACAGACCAGGTGGGCGTGGTTTCATGCACTCCTGGATCCCACGTGCGCACAGATGGCATTTCGCTCACTTGTGCAGCTCAGCTCCTGGTGGGCTGCGGACCGGTGCCAGTCCATAGCTTGGAGGTTGGGGACCCCTGCTCTAAGCCTTGTCTCTCTACTGCAGTCTCTGCTAGAAAGACTATTCTGGGTTGGCCCTTACTGTTCAATTCATCCCATAGGTGCTACCATGTAGCAGCAGTGATGAGCCCCTTGGGTGAAAGGTTGGATGTCTCAAACCTCCTTTCCTAGAAGCTCCCTTGGGACTCCCTTCTTGCTATGGTAGCTACTTGGTAACTATTGCAGTTATCACTTATTTTACGGAGAAAGGCATGCTGTCCCTTTTAACTTTGGCACGTGAGGGAGGTAAGATCTCCATAGCTTATGCAAGAACCCTGAGGAAAAATAATAAAAAAGAAACATATTGTGTAATGCCACCTTCTCAGCCTCTAGCGTGATTTGTTTGATTAAGGAAATCGGTTTTCCATTCTTTGGAGATCAATCTTAGAAGCAATAGATAAAATTACTTTAATTAAAAAAAAGGGAATCTGAAAATTCTTTTTGTTCATTTAAGTAGTCACAGGTAAAGCATTTAATGGCAAAGAAGATGAAAATATAGAGCTGTCCAAAAACCGCATCTGAAAAAATTGTGCCATAGAAAAATGATAAATAACAATAGAGATTCTTGGCAGATACAAGATGATAGATCTCCCGATACAGAAGATACTCTGTATTGAGTAAAGAAGTGCCAAGCTGCATAAAATACATAATTTACTTGAGTGACTACAGAGAACATAAATATCAGGGAAAGTATATGTCAGAGACAATAGAGTTAACCATGCAGTAAAATAAAGCATAAACCCTTAATTTAGATTTCTAACTAAATTGGCTCACTTGCTCATTCGAAATAAATGGATTTCCTGAAGCAAAGATCTATCTTTGCTTCCTCTGGATTTCACAGATTCTTGAAACATTACATCCTTTAATTAAAGGCTCAGGAACAATATTACCTTAGCTCCTTTTCCTGTTCATATCCAGTTCTTCAGCGGATATTAGGAAACAAAAAAATCTTCTCTCTTCAGAAGGGGCGGAATTAGAGGAGACCACTTTGGCTATATGCTAAATTCCATGCCTCAAGCAGAAAAATTCTGAGACAGATTGTTTTCATTTCTGGGAAGTAGCTGTTAACCTTATGACTGCCAGTTATGCATGGTAAGAGTTCATGGATATGCAAAGACTGAAGAAATACAAGGGGAAATTCATGCTGTACATGGGGCTTCCCTTGGAGAAGACTTGGAAGCTTCAAGTATTTGTCAATGATGGGATGTTTCAGTATGCCTGTGCAACATCACTGCTCTGCAAGATGCAGTAGTTGCTAGTGAGCTTCCAGATGCAGTTCAAGGTGCTGTTATTACCTAGAAAATCCTTCACGCTTAGGGCCATATTATCTAAGGCACTGCCTGTCTCCCATGATTGCAATCTATTAAGCCTGGGCAGAGGTGGATTGAGTTCAGTCAAACAATGACAGGACCTGGGAAGTATGCCTTCTCTGTTGCGACTCCTGTACTCTAAAATGATGCCCCCAACCCCAAGATCTATGTAGCTGCCACCCTGATGCTGTTCCAGAAGTCTTTTAAAACATGGCTGTTCCTCCATGCCCTGGGGTAAGATGTTTGGGGAGCCCTGTTGGTAATTCTTTTTTTGTTTGAGAAGGTATATTTGTTCAGATGTATGGGTTTGTCTTTCTGTTCTTCTTTAATTGTTTCCTATTGTTAATTCTGCCTAATGTGTACTAGACTCTGCAAATTGATCTTAAGTCAAAACAAGGCACATTGAAGTAGTATTTTATATCTTAGGCAACCTTCCTCAACCTGGTGGTTCCAAAATTAATTTAATTATAACTATAACTGCCACCACTCCCAGCAGCATTACCAATAAGGGTTTCAAGTACATCTAAGGACGACCACTTTGGAGAACGCTATCTTAACTACTAGCTTCTATCACTTTCCTCTCCAGAAAGGAGAGGCTTTTTTTCCATTCTTAATAGCCCAGTATTTGTCCATAGCAGATTCTTACTGTTCTCTGTTGTTTTGTTTGCAGTACATTCTCCCATGTGATAAGCTATCTTCACTTCCCATTGTGTCTCTAGTGATGGGAGGGCAGTCTTATGCTCTTACTCCAGATATGTATGCCTTAAAAGTAAGTTCCATGACACTTTGATTTTTTTTCTTAATGCTTACCAGCTTATTTTAGGCATATTTTCTGAATTATATACCTAGTGATAGTTCTTTTGGACATGTACTGAATTGCTTTTGCACATTTAAGAAGATAGTGGGGTGGCTACAGAAAGTACAATGGACTAATCCCAAGTATGTTTATACACTGAGATAGGTCAGGAATAATGTTGAACACACACACGCACGCACACACAAGATTGTAAAGAGATGTAGGAGAATTTTAGCTGCATGTTATTTTAGTGTCAGTTGAGAAATCTGTATTAAGCAGTAAGAGAATGTTATGAATTAAAAAAATTAAAATACTATTTTCAATTCTTGAAATAGAGAAACAAAAACATGACTTGTCCTTAAAAACTCTTGACACAATTATTAAGAAAAGTTGATGTCCCAAAGGTGCTTTTTCCAAAAGAAACTGGACTTTCTTGATTTTTTCCAAGAAAGCGCACACACGCGCGCACACGCACACTAATTGAACACTGTAAAGCTTTAAGTTCAAATTTTATACATTTTGCCTTAGAATTAATCCTATAGAAAAGCATAATGTTATAAAACAAATTATCTTGTTTTACTTTTTCCTCTCCTTCTGTAGGTTACTATTCAAGGAGAAACTATTTGTTTGAGTGGATTTTCAGGCTTGGATGTCCCACCACCAGGTGGACCTCTTTGGATTCTTGGTGATGTTTTCATTGGGCCTTATTACACAGTGTTTGATCGCGATAATGACTCTGTTGGTTTTGCAAAGTGTACTAGCAAGGTGTAAAAGCAATTAATCATTGCCTTCCACAGTCTCAGTACAAATGCACTCCCAAGCACATTGTGCTTTGCTTTTATATTGTGACTGATTGCACTCAGAACAAAATCAAGAAAGTACAAATGAGAGGAAATGTTTTTAAATTAGAAAAGTTACTACTGATCTTCCAAAATTTATTTGCCATCCTTCTGATAACATACTGTATAAAGGCTCTAATAAAATTACAAATTTTGGGGAGTCCTAATATTGTATGTACCCTTCAGATTTCTGATTCTTTGAAGCATGATCCTTTCATACGTTTTCGAGCAAAAGTTGTTTTGTATAAGCAACTTTATTTTCTGCCCACCCTCCCCAAAATTATGTATGCTTTTGGATACAATTTCCTAGCAACTCTCCCACCATATATGTATATATGCATATATACATATCATATATGTATGTACATATGTATGTATATTGCAGTTGATCATTGAAAAATTCTTAATAGTTGAGAAGTCACCCTAAAATTGCATTTGATTCTCTATTTGCACTGTTGAATATAAATATATATATATAAAGCGGTTGCATCTCTGTCATCTAGGAAGTGTGGAATGTGACAGAGCAGTTCTGAACTAACACATTTTATAAAACATGGTTATGGTTAGTAATGAATACTTGGGGAAACAGCCATTGTAATAGGGAAGGTAAAAGATAAAGTGAAAGTAAAGATAAATGTTAAATTGCCATTTAGCCTAAGTTTCCCCTACTCAGGTAGTATGTTCTTTGTGAATATTTTGCTCTTCAGTTTTCCAAACCTTTTGTAATTCCTAGTTTCTTTTTGAGATATGAGAACAGAGTTATGTGACTTTTCCCAAAAAATATTTCACATAAAACTTATGAGACATTTTGATTCAAGTTAGTTTTGAAGAAGTAGTATCCAAATTCTTTTTGCATAGATTTCTATATCGGGTGTTCACAAAAGGAGCTGTTTCTGAACTGGGTTTTGTTTGGAACTTGAGAAGTCATATGATCAACTATTTAGAGCAAATGAGACTTGATAGATTACAGAGCTGCGCCATTGTTAATGCTAGGCTGTGAACAAAGAGTTCATTTGAAATGTTTCATAATATTTGAGAAGCCATGGACAAGAGAGATTAAGAGATTTAGATTAAAACAGGGTTGTTTCAGATAAAGCCAATAGTACCCTGATTTTGTATAAGGGTCTTAAAGGGTCTTATTTGGTGCAAATGTGGGATTGAATGGCACCTCCATAATAAAATATATCAGACATTCAAAACTGATCTGGACTAGTTGATAGTCTGGCAGTGTTACACATTGCAATTTATGGCAGCAGTTAATGTTGGATGAGTAAAAGTATCTCCAGTGCCATTACCAAAATTTTGACCATACAGATTATGATATTGGAAGTCTAAGCCAGGGGTGTCAAACTGCCGGCCCATGGGCCGGACGCATCACGTGGAAGCTGTGCCCACCCCATTGCCGGCAATGGCGAAACCGGCCCGATACGTTGATGACGTCGCGAGTTTGACATGCCTGGTCTAAGC
This sequence comes from Protobothrops mucrosquamatus, assembly GCF_001527695.2. NCBI lineage: Eukaryota > Metazoa > Chordata > Lepidosauria > Squamata > Viperidae > Protobothrops > Protobothrops mucrosquamatus. The sequence continues at coordinate 86,322 of NW_015387211.1, forward strand.
CATTATGTCAGACATGTCAAACTCACGATGTCACATGACATCGTGCAATGTATCGGGACGGTTTTGCCATTGCTGGCAATGGGGTGGGCGCAGCTTCTGGATGACGCGTCCGGCCCGCGGGCTGGCAGTTTGACACCCCTGCATTATGTCAAGTAGGAGAAAGCTGTTGTATAGCAGATCCCACATTCTCGAGAAGAATAAAGTCCACCACATCTTATTGGAAATTGATTTAATAAATTTGACATGCAGATTGCACTGCTGGATTAGTAGTTCATTGTCATTCCCCTGGTGGCTTGGAGCATTTTCTTGCTTGTTTTCTCTACTTTGTGAAATGCTATTATGTTCTTGCCTGTTCAAAAGATACAATCTGTTTCATAGCTGTTCTCTACTCAACTAGTAATAAAATAAATTAAAAATAAACAGTTTTCACCACCACATACTATCATGTTATTCTTTAAAAAGTAGGCTGGAAAAATTTTAAAGGGAGTACATGATTCAGTGTGAACACTGACCTGATTCATATATCATACCAAATTATATTGTATTTGTTTGTTATTGTTTTATCATATATAAACCCATTCCCAGAAAAAAATGATTTATTTTTGAAACCAAGATTTGTTTTATGCTTGGCTTGTTGCAATGAATTTAGAATCCAGATTTAATAATTTTTTATTAAAAAAATTGGGTTTTTGTTTGTTTGATACTGGAGGAAACAAAGGTAAAAAAAATGAATTGACTCAACAAGCCACAATTACTTTGTTCATTACAGACTCTTGCCTTTTCAAACCATGAATAGATTGTGCAGCTCTGTCCTAAATCTTAATTTTAAGCACTTTTAAATGAAAGTCTTACTAATAAAAGGATATGCTTAAATAGGTAATTTGTATGTGAAAAAATGAAAGAAGCAAAACTCACTCTTAACCAACTAAAAGCATTACATGTTTTTGTGATTTAGTATCTTGTGTGATCCCAGCCTGTTCATGTGTCACGACAATCTGCAAGACTCCTGGCAGTTCATATCAGAAAAATAATGTAAACCAAGCAGAATTTAAGAAAATAAGTTACTCTGCTTTTACTCTGCAAATTTTTCTTCCTATCCAGATCTATGAAACTCCCATTGCATTCCAGAAACCCTATTTTGACAATTTCATTTTCTTTTTAGATTACAGAAATACCAATTTGATGGCTTAATAAAAATGCAGTATGATAATTGTATTTCTATTACAAATAACAGTATTTTGAAACTGACATTACTCCTCTCCAATTGTTCGAACGTCAAATGACAATTTTTTATGAATATTAGATGAAAAACGAATTGAACAGGTTCTGGGTCACCTTTATAAGCAAGAGCTTCATTGGTTCATTACCTAATGAATATATTTTACTGTTTAAGAAACTTTGCTATATTAGTGTCTATCGTGATGAGAAAATAAAATGCAATTTAAAGATGTCTAGATAATTCTACTTATGTATAATGGTAGCTATCTCTTATAAAAGGTATTGTTTCTGCAAACTTTTGTAAAAGCTGTAATCTAACAATTTAGGAACTAAAATAAGAGCATTATGCCCTCTGGGAGGCCGGACTTAAAGAGTATTGTGGGAAGAGAGCTCTTTGGTTTTGTTCTAGATACCTTTTCATATGCCAACTAGAGACTATAATACTACACATCTGCTGGAATCATCTACAACAGAGGTCCCCAACCTTTGGGGCACCAGGGACTGGTTCCATGGAGAGAGGTTTTTCCATGGACCGGAGGGTGCATGTTTTGTATGCTGCCTGCATCTTGTGGATGGGCATTGCTTGTTTGTGCAGACCAGTCCTGGCATGCCGTGGCTCAGTACTAGTCCACGGGACCAGGGATTGGGAACCCCTGATCTACAAGGCCTATTGTGTTTTCCTAGTTCCTGTTGATCAGAGCAATTTTCGCTCCGTTTCATTATTTATTAACAGTGGAACGCAGAGACAGCCTGTTGAATCCAGTGTATCCCACCACATTTATTAGAGAACTCATCAAGGTCACAACACCTTTCAAATTCTTCAGAACTTTTTTCATCCAAAGCAGTAAAGAAGACAACACTCAATTCAATAAAAATGTAAACAATGGAGGGGAGCTGTTGATATTCAAGCTGTGGCTGTACATGCGCGTGCTTACACAGCCTGGAGCCAGTATTGATCCGATTCCTATCCATTTTCCCTGACTCGGACCACGAGGAGCGCTTCTTTCCCTTCGGCGCCCTGTTGTTCCTCCCGGCTTCACTTGGAGTTTCTTCCCCTCCCCACCACCCAGCCCCTCACTAAAGAGGTCGCAAATGGCGATCGGGAGCGGCTAACCCTTTTCCGGTGATAATTAGCCACGTGTTGCTCCAAGGGCAAGCCTCAGATTGACCCCACCGGCCTTTTGTCAGCTTTTCAAAAACCCTCTCTGATCGACGCCAAAAGCCCGGTTGCAGAGATGCCTGCGCTGTCACATTGGCAGGTGCGGGAGAGGCTTACGTTTCCAGCAGGTAGGTTGTGTGTGTGGGGGGGAGGGGGAACTTGACAACTGTGGAATTCCCCCTCGCCCCGAAAAAAAGGTTGCCGTGTGTGTGTGTGTGTGTGTGCGAGAGAGAGAGAGAGAGAGGGAGCACGCGCGTATTGCGCGCTTGGAGCCGAGAGGGCAGGCGCAGCGGGAGAGAAACCCGCGCACTCGTAGAAAGAGCGGGCTCGGCGAGGTGAAAAGGAAATTTGAGTGCCTCCAGGGTCTTGGGAACGGGTGCGCGCACGCCTTGCCCCGCTTGGGCCGAGCGGGACCGTTTGACCTCTTTCCCCGCCCGCCCCTCCTTCCCCTTTTAGCGCCTCCACTAACTCCAGTTGCTAAAGAAGAGACCGTGGCGGTGTTGAGCTGGAGATGCAGCATAACTGCCCGCCTCCCTCCCTCCCCGTAAGTATCCGCTCGCCCTGCTCTACGGATGGACGGCTCCGGTGCCGGTGGGTCTACGGGCAGGCTCCGTTTCGTAATTGCAAAGCCGTTGGGATAGGAGAGGAGCCGGCGAGAGAAGGCGCGCTTCTTTCACTCTTAAACACCACCACCCCCGCCTCTGCTTTTTTTTTCTCCTCCTCTTCCTCCTTTCTTCCTCGCCACCCCCGACTGCGCGACGCCGCCGCCGTCCAAAGGGGAAAACTGCTGACAGGTGAAGAGGGGGAGGACGGGAAAGTCAACCCGAAATGTAGCCGCGATGAAATGCTCAGCAAAATGGGCAGAGACCGAGCAGGGGGGGGAAAAAAAGCCTTTGGGAGGCCGGGTTTTTCTGTCGCAGCTGTGCAGTCAGTTCCAGGAACGGTTTGGCTTTCGTCGCCCAGTCGGCCGGGCTGCTTCGATCCTGATGCCGACGCGGGACAGCAGAGTCCCGCGGAAGAGATGGGCAGAGTGGATGAGAAGGGGGGAGGGGAGAGACTAGAGTCTCGTGGCAGAGAGAGAGAGTCATTTTCACCCCGAGTCCACGCTCTCTCCTCTTTGGAAGTGTTCTTCCCTTTGTCCAGTTTCTAGATGGGGATGGGGATGATGTTACAGGAGTGACTGATGAGAGAATTGCTGTTGTTTTTATCCGATACGACTGCAAAGGACTTTTATCAGGGGGAAATGGAACAGGAAGCCAACCAAGCAGTGGGGGAGAGAAAGAGAGGGCTGGGGAAGGCATGTGACGGTGTGTCAAGCTCCTGGCCTTTCCCAGGGAATTAATGAACTCCGAGGCCGTTTTGTGTGGGAAGCAGGGGAGGGCAAGCCAAGCCTACTGCGGAGCTGGGACACCCAGCTGCAGGGAATCCAGGAACTGTTAACACTGCTGCATACATTAATGACTGCTCTGTCTGCTAGAGAATACTCCTTTGTGGTACATGTGTTTACACAGGATCCTCTCTTTTCTCCTTTCTCCTTGCCTGGAAATCCCTCTTTTTCTTACTTCTTTTTCCTGCTGTTTCTTGTCTTTTCCACTACCTCTTTTCTATTTCTGATGTCCTGCATCCCCCCCCCCCGGGGTATTTTGTTTTTAATCGCTCACATCTTTTCCCTTCCTGACCCTCCCCACTTTCTCCATCACTCTCATTCTCAGGGGAACATACTTTCCTTGGATATACTTGTGTAAACTGGGGGTTGCCATCACGGAGAGACCACAGGAACCCCCCTTGGGCCCTCCATGTCCCCTTGACGGGGCTTTCTGGACTCGAAGACCCCCTCATGTACCCCAGCAGGGGTGCTTTGCCTGCATCTCCAAGACACCCCCCATACAGCAAGGGTCCCCTGTGCTGTCTCCCTCTTCTGCTGTGTGCCTGATGGAGAACAAGACCTGCAAAGGGGACAGCCTGAGACCACCGGTGCAATGCAAACACTCCGTGGAGAAGAAAACGATGACTAATCCCACTGCTGTAATTGAAATCTATCCAGACACCACTGAAGTGAATGATTATTATCTCTGGTCCATCTTCAACTTTGTATACCTCAATTTCTGCTGTTTGGGCTTCATTGCCTTGGCATATTCTCTGAAAGTAAGTATGAATCTCAGTCCTTTACGATTAAACTTGTTGGGTTCAGGCCCATAGTTGGAGTTAAGTCTATATTCTTTTAACAAGACTCAGCTGATGGTTGCTAATTTACTCCACTTTGGAAATGAGAACTGATCCTGTTCCATCTTTATATTAAGATGGACATTCTCTAATAGGTCTGTGATACAAAAATACTATGAAAAGGAGTGCTGCTGGTTGTTGATTATTTGGGGGGGGGGAGAGATGGCGATATCCTGGAGGCATCCTCACAGAGGAAATAATATACCGTTTAATGGCTACAATAAGAAATTAAATTACTCATTGCAATTTAATTACTTCTTTCAGTTTCATGACTAACCAGGAAGATGAATTAATTTTATAACGGGTGGGTTATAATAGTAAGAACAAGTTGGGTGGGTAGGATTTAAGAATATATCTCCTAGTGGGATACAGTTTCTTCATGCCATTGTCATCATACCACCACTATGAGAAGCCTTTTTTATATTCTAATCGCAATCTTTTTATCAGTTTGCATACTTTATTTATCTTTATACTAAATATGTAGAATAGATCAATATTTTCATAACAAAACTATAATTTTCAAGAGAATCCACATTGGTAGAGTGATTTTGCCTTAGGGCTAGGGATTCTCATTAACTCTCCTTGTTTATGAAGCATTGGAGAAGTTGCTTCATATAATTAGATAATTATGAATCCATCTTAACTGGTAATGGATCCATCTTAACTGGTAGCAGCTGCATAGGACATCTCTCAAGAATTCAGGAACAGAACATAGATCTTCTGCTTGTAAAACATTCATGCTCTGCCACTTCTCCTCTCCAGTACTTCCAAACTTTCACTGCATATGTAGACAAAATAATCCTCATCTTAAAAGGCAGGAATAATGCAGGTTCTATTCATTTTTGCTAGTTATCCAATCTTATCATTTTGATTTTGGTCATCCAATAAAATGTTTTGTGTTTAATGTTCTAATGGGAAAAGGAGCTTAAGATTAAGGTTGCCACCTTGTGTTGAAAACATCTGGAAGACTATTAGATGGCAGCAGGCAAATTCAGAAAACGCCAACCCATTGCTATTGTCTAGTGGCCATCCAGAGTTCTGCAGTACAGATCTGATAGTCCTATATAATCAATCATAAACCCATGGCACTGGATCCTGATCTTTAGGAAGAAACCTTTTTATTCCTAGAATTTGAGTGGCTACCGATGGAAAGGATCCTTTGAGGAAAAGGAGCAGCTACAAATCACGAGCAAAGATTTGTACTTGTCAGCTTCTAAGCCTGCCTTTTGAAGGACCTCTAAACCTCTTATGAGACCAGGCTGCTCCCTCCATTGACTACCTTCTTCCTTGGGAAAATAAGAATAGGAAGGGATGAAAGACGCAGTTGCTACTCATATCATCCCCAGGCAAAGAAGAGGTGAGCATCATTCCCCTGGGACTCATAAAAGACAAGGTCAGAAACGGAAACCTTCCTGCAGAATTCCTAGCTAGAATAATGGAAGTCATTGGAGAGGGAGGAGGTATGGATATGGCATGTGTTATGGATCAGAAAAGTAGACCTGGAATAGTTTTGTTTAAAAATGGAAAATCAACAGCATGCACTCAGGCAGTTCATTTAAAGAGAACCTGCAGACTGTTACATAGTTATGAAAAGTCTGGCTTATTTAGCCATTACAAAACTGGAAATGGTTTCATTAAGAGGGGGGGCTATCTGTCCATAGAGCTTCTCTATCATGTATAATATTTTCTAACGTAATATAACCCTCTCTAAACACAGCAAACCTGCTGTAATTATTTCTCGTAACTGCAGGGGGAATATGAGACAGCTGGACTCCAGGAATTTCACTGCTGAATGCAGCCAAAAAGCAAATTGTGATCATCTGTCAGTGATCACAGAATGGTAGCTCTCCCCCCCACACACACTTTTTTTTCTTTTTACTCTTTTTTTTTTAATAAACTGGAATGAGTTGAGAATGACCTTAGAGAGGAACATATAATATATTTCACAGGCAGCATGCATACTATTTTAGTGTAACACAGGATTTATTTATTTCATCACAGAAACGGATCAATTAATTGCCTGTGTCCAGCAACTGTAAATTGTGCAAGAGGGCAGCGGGATCATTTCCAAGCTAGCACTCTGTCTCTTTAGCAGTACAAACTGGTTACCCTAAACGTGACTCAGACTAAAGGGGTTCCTAGGCTCCTCAATTTTTTTTTTCTGGGGTTGAGGTAGGGAGAGGGAAGCTCAATGATTGGCCTACATTCCTCAGTTGCATTATGTGTGATTAGTCTGCTTTACGGTAGTCTCTTGAAAAGACATTTCAGGAGGTTGAGTGTGTTTAATGTGCTGAGCCAACAGCTGTACAGGCTTAGCATCCTTTAGCAGCTAACCCCAAGATACATGGCTTACCACCAGCATCCTTTGAAAACTGGTTTTGCATCCTGTTTAAGACTTGTATGGCCTTTGAAAAATGAAGGAAAGTTATTTTGATCATAAGGTCCCTTGCTCCCAGTGTAATATTGCAGCTCCTGTTTTTGTATTATTACATGCCCTAATTCATGTTCCTTGTATGACTGTGGCAGTCCTCTGTGGATAAATGGATCAATGTAATGCTCTTCTTATAGCAATAGAGAACAGTTGCAAATAGTCTGTTGTATCGAATTTGCATCTGTGAGCATTGAGGACAGAGTTGAATTTCTGTACAAATCCAGAATTCTAGATCGTGCACAGTCTTGGCTGTTAAGTTATCGCTCTTAGTCATGTAACCACCATGATTTCAGGTCATGTTTTCTTATCAGACTATTTCAGGTTACATTCCTGTGTTTCATGCTGGACATTTCTTCAGTCCTCATTAGTTTTGTGCTCATGCACATGCCTTGGTTTTAGTGTTTTGGACAACATACTAGGGTCTAATTGAACCAAGTTCAGTCTCAGAGCAAAGAGACCTCAGATTAATGGCTGCATTTGAACTGAAGTGTAGGAAACAAAGTACCACTCTATTATCTAAGGGCATGTAATAATTGTCCTGAGCCAAATTACAAATGCACACAGGCTGTCCATGGGTTAAGAATGAATTCTGTCCCCTAAATCTTTAACTCAAATTTGTATTTAAATTGGAACTCATACTTATAAACTTAAGCACAGCTCCTAGATACGACGGACTGCCTATTAATAAAAATGGCAGATGGTATTCTCCTTCCTTGAGCTGACAAAGTGCTGAAGCTGCATCTTTTTAATATACAGCTTGTTTTCAGCGGTTCCTACAAGCATTGCACAGCTTCAGTGCTTCATCAGCTTCAGGAAGGAGAATGGTGTCCACCATTTTGTGTAATAGGCAGCCCGTCATATCTGGGAGCTGTGCTTAAGTCAAGTGTTCTTAACCTAGGACTGCCTGTATGTTATTCACTTTTGCCTCCTCCTAAAGCCCTGGACACACACAGCCTTAAGCACCTAACACAGGGAGAGTTTGCACCTGAGGTTTAGGCCCTATAGTTCTTGCCTCACAGGTCGTAAATGTTCTTCTTATGGCATGCCCTCGTTCTTAATAAATTATTTTTTATTCTTCTGTTTCTAAGCCAGCTTATTGGTTGAAAGAGAAATGGGGGCAAAAAGGGACTGTACAACCTTTGAAACGCATTCAAATGTAAAATACTCTGCATTTATAAAACTTACCATGCAAAAATTAAAATTTTAAAACAAAGGATGGAACCAGAGGCTTTACTGAGTATATAAAAGTACAGCACAACAGGGAACTGCATTGAGGGTGTTGGATACATTTCTTTTTCTCCACCCACATCAGGCTTATTTCTTTTTTCAAGTACCACCCCAAGTTGTACCATGAATCTAGGTAGCCCTGACTGAGCTTGAAAACTTAAATGGGCATGGATCTGGTTCATAGATGGATGGGTGACTATTAGAAACACCCTGAAAAGTGTAGACCAGACTGGAAAGTTGCAAAAGAAAGCAAACAACTTCTGTACCACTGCTAGGAAAACAAAATGGATATATCCATGTATCAACAATTCATCCCCAGGACAATTGCGGTAGACAAGAGGGAAGCTAATTGACAGTTCCTCTTTGTGACCTTTGCTAAGTCTGTTGCAACATACTGTACTGGTGACTGTTTCTAATATCTTTGCCAGGGTAAGAAATCGGAAGGCCTTCACTGATAAAAGTAAAGAGTTACAGTCTGACAAATGTCTCTGCCCAAAAGGCTTGTAAGAACACTGAGTGAAAATAGTTTCATTCACATTACAGTACTGTTAGCAAAGGGACTGTGAGACTAGGAAGAGCTATTGCATTTGTGTTCAGTGTCTTTATAAAAGCTGGTTTTATGTTGAATTGCCTAGCTTATTCAGTTACAGAATTTTTGAACGTCGTAGAATGATGGAAAAGCAAGAGTACATTTTGCTATAATCTAAAGCTTATCAGCATAGACACCTGAACAATTATTTTACCCCAAAAGGAGGGTAAGATTATAAAAGAATCTTAAGCAGGAGAAGATAATTCAATACTTATTGATAGATTTCTGGGGATTTGCAGTTCAATAGTATTTGGCTTCCTGTTATTCAACAGCAATAATAATCTCTCTTGTCCCAAAATATATGACTAAAATGAAGAAGCCCAATAGGAGGGCAACAAGAAATGTATTTGGTGTGCAGGTTTTTGAGTTCAATTGTGACATCAAAACAAATTTGCAGATGTTGAATACCTTAGTTCTGATTATATTACTATTGCGTCAGGCTTTCAATGATAAAGTTCTGGAAAAAGGCAAAATAGATTCCATAGGCCTTAAATGTGTTCATCCATGTTCCAAGGTATTCTAGCATTTGATCCATGTTTTGTGTAATCAGTGTCATTTGTTTTCAAGGCATAGAGTTATGTCCTATAATCCTGCCCTTCACAGTATCTCTTAATTCTTCATTATCTTTCACTGGATAAGCAAACGAATACCAACAAATTAGTATCAGCACGACTGCTACTGAAAACAGGACCAATATCCATTTTATATTTGGTTTTCTTGTGTGAAGCGTCTGCTGCATGAAGGAAGGTGAAGCAATGTGGCAAAGGTGAAACTGATTCTGCCATTCCCCTAATCCCTTTCCAACCTATAGATAAAAATGCCGCCACCTATGTTCACCCAGAAGTTGCCATTTTGGGGAGGGAGGGAATCCTGCCCATCATTGAAAAGAAGGGTGGAAAGATGGGGTTTCAAGTGGATTTCTTTTGTAAGAAGAGTAGAAGATGCTGTACCCCTGCCCTCAGTTGCTATTTAAAAAAAAAAATAGCAGCATCTTGATCAATGCTGTGTGGCTCTGAATTAGCACTGTTGACTTCCTACAAGGTAGATCACAGGCAAGTAGAAGTTAATGTGGCCATTCTGAACGTACCAGGGCTGTTCAGTCAGAGAACGCTGTTTCCAGTCACGTATCTACCATTGCAGGTTCTACCAAGACCCATCAGAGAATCCTTAACTGAGGATCCCATCAAACTGGAACCGATTCTGCCATGAATGGTGTTTGACCAGAAATGTAACAATGGGGAGATGTGGAATATTTGACAGTGTAAAATAAAAAAAAAAATCAGAGTTTTTAAAATAAATAAATAAAATCCCGTTATGAGGAGGAGTTTGCGAAAAATGGAGCAAATAGAAAAATAAATGTTTATGTTTGAGGAGACTGAACATTAATGTGTTATGATGGGGGAGAGTAGTATCTGAGAGTCCTGCAAGCTTTTTTTTCCAAGTCTCTAGGTGGCAATTAACAAAGTCTAGTTCTTTTATACTGGTAGTAGAGGAAAAGAAGTTTGTAAAAACTGAGGTATTCTGAAACTCATCAGGGATAGCAACGAAGTTCTAGGGCTGAAAAATTCTGCTACAAATTAAATCCTGGTCTGAGCACTCCCATTTCTCTCATCAGTTTTGGGGGACAAATCTTCTTTGTTCAAAACATGCATAAACAGGGGCAGCAGCATTTAATATTTTGACACACGTGGCAAAGTCATATTTTGGCACCCCTATGGTTTGGTTCATCTTCCCTTTTTTTTTTTTTTTTTTTTTTTAGAAATTTCAAAAAGTGCCAACTTGTCTCTTCTATTTTTTGCACTGAGTTTTTGAGCATTATATTAACACTTTTCAGCCCTGGGCAAATTTTATTTTTCTCAGAAATTTTCAACTTTTAAAGTATGAATCACAGTAAATGATTTTAATTACATCAGGACCCAAATGTTGTCATCTGTCACATCCAACGTTATGGGTAGTCATTTTTGAAAAGCATAGGAAGAAAAGGTCCTAAAAGAATGAGGAAAGATTATAAGACTTTATACTCATATTGTGAATTTTGGAAGTCTTTTTCAATTTTGACATCCCCTAAAAGTTGATGCCTTAGACCAGGGCTTTTCAATCAGTGGTACGGGTACCACCTGTGGTACATTGGCACCTTGCAGGTGGTACGCGACCATCCTAGAAAAGTGGTAGCGGGGGAGGGGAATGAGCTGAACCGGTGGCAGCACCGCATAAGCCTGAGCGAGAGATGGCTGGAGCTGCAGGGCTGCCAGGGCTCAGCGGAAGCGCCAGGATCAGTGCCGCTTTCCAGCTGATCGGCACTTCTTTGGGGCTGTCAGTGGAAGCGCCAGAATCAGTGTCAGGTTCCAGCTGGAGCTCGGCGCTGATCCTGGTGCTTCTGCTGAGCCCTGAAGAAGCACCAATCAGCTGGAAAGCGGCACTGATCCTGGTGCTTCTGCTGAGCCCAGAAGAAGCGCCGATCAGCTGGAATGTTGCAGCATCTCCAGGGTCTTGTGATTTATATTCAGATGCTTGGCAACTGATTCATATTTATGACGGTCAGTGTCCCAGGGTCATGTGAATTGACCAAAACCTGCTGCAATTACCCATCAGATGGGGGGAATAAAAACCAAACACCCCCCACCCCACCCCCATTGCCAAGCCTCAACAGAAATGCTCACAACAATGAAAACCTCGGACAGGAGGAAGAGCGCCGCCGGGGGGCAGGCAGGTGTCTTGCTCGGCTGTAGCTTGGAGGGCACTTTTTTCAGTGCCATTGTAACTTCTAAGAGTCACTAAGCGAACCGTTGTAAGTTGAGGACTACCTGTACTTTATCACTTTTTTCATTTTTTTTTGGTCATCAAGTTTTTGACACCTTGCTAGGCGACTGGTGGTATTCGGATATTGCCATATTCTAAAAGTGGTACAATGGGTGAAAAGGTTGAAAAGCCCTGCCTTAGACATTGTCTAAGCCTTAGAACCAAGTCTTGACATAAATACTTTTTGGAAGCAGGAGGCATGGGGAGCCATTTAGTTTTAATGAAAGCATGGCATTAACACTGCTTAAACCACTTAAAAGTGAAGCTGAAAGAAAACTTTACACATGCACAATCAGAAAGGAAATGAAAAAGGGCTAACTGTACACGGCAAATTTGGATATATGTAGAAGGAGCCCCAAAAAAGACATCCAAAACTCAGGAAGGGATGCAAACCTTCAAATGGAACTTTGAAAAAGAAAAGAAAAAAGAAATGATAGTCTTTTTCATTCTAATAATAACAATTACGAACTTAAAGAAAATTTAGAGCAAAAACTTATTTTTAAGAAGAAGAAAAAAAGCAAGTCCAAAGGTCCGTTACATTTTGATGCAGAGGAACGAAGTAGTTTTTATTCCAATTTTGGTAAAGTTAGAAAGGTTGAAGAAGATACCCTGCAAGTTTGATTTACTTAAATATAATTTAGTTAAATATAATTTGGATGTAAAACAATGTTAGGATTCTTCCTGAGAAAAATAGAGACCAAAATTTTTGCCATCATAACAGTTCTGAAAAAAATGACTCAAGTTGGCAAAGATAAATGGGTCATTAAGTCAGGTCCACCAAACCAGAGAAATATAGCTATTTGCATTTAAACACAATATAAGAAATGTTAGCAAGGACATGTGCTAGACTAGACAACTTTTGCATCTTTATAGCTGTCACTGTGATGGATTGTTAAGATCCATTATTACAATATTCTACATGACATAAAGTTGGAAGGGTTTTTTTTATCAGTAATTTCTGTAGAAAGCCTTTAGGGTTCTTCTATCTTTAGGCTTTGATTTTATAGGAGAGGAAAAGCTGGGAGAAATGGAAAAATACAAACATCTTTTCAAAAATACAGAAAGAAACTGTGTAACAAAGGTTGAAGGTATAAAAATCTTCAAGACAGAGATAGGAGCATAGAAAATAGAATCATGTGACAAGTATCCTATAGGACACAAGTGTCAAACTTGATTGCATCACATGACATATCGTGATGTTTTTTGCCTTTGTGGAGCCAGGGTGGGCGTGGCCTGCGGGTGACACATCCGGCCCATAGGCTTCCAGTTTGACACCCCTGCTATAGGAGGTGATAGTATCAGTTTTGGGGAAAAAATACATTTTTTTTCAAAATACTTAAGGTTATGCAGACAAAGTTGCAAAAAGAGGTGCTATCTCTCATTTAAATATATTCGTTAAATAGTATAGATAAATAATTTAGACAATGCATCCTGAAGGCAGGGCAGAGGCCAATGATACATTTTCATTTAGGTTCCTTGGAAAATATGAAAGAATTTTATTGATCAAAGGCTATATTTTGAACTGTGTGATGGATTCAATAGAAAAACAGCAAAGAAAGCAAAGGAGAAATGCAATAGAATAATGGAATAACAGCATTGGAAAGGACCTTACAGGACATCTAGTCCAACCCCTTGCTTTAGCATTATACCATTTCTGACATGGTTGTCCAGTCTCTTCTTGAAAGCTTCCAGTGATGAAGCACCCACAACATCTGAAGGCAAACTGTTCCATTGGTTGATTGTTTTCTCTGTCAGAAGATTTTCCTATTTCTAGGCTGAATCTCTCATTGATCAGTTTCCATCCATTGTTCCTTGTCTGGCCTTCAGGTGCTTTGGAAAATAGGTTGACCCCCTCCTCTCTGTGAAAGCCTCTCAAATATTGGAACACTGCTATCATGTCACCCCTGGTCCTTCTCTATGCCTAGTTCCTGCAACCATTTTTCATAAATTTTAGTCTCCAGTCTCCTAATCATCTTTGTTGTTCCTTTTGGATCCTCTGCTGTATGTTCTTTTCTAGTTGAGGCTTCCAAGGTAATCATCTGGGACAGTGATGGGATTCAAATATGTGAACAACCAGTTCTCNTGATCGTTTCAAACGCTGCCTTGTGCAGCGTGGCGATCGCCATTACTCTTCCCCCCCCACCTTCCTGTATTCGGCTTTCTCTTTCAAAATTAAGCTTGCCTTTTTTTCTTGCTTACCAGCTCTCTTTCCCTCTCCGCGGGTCCTTTTTTTCTACCTGCCTTCTCCTCGAAGGCACTCTCCTGGCTTCCTTTCCCTCAGGGGACTAATTTGCGGAGGTTTCCCTCTCTCGGATCGGCGCGGCCGCCATTTTGGAGGCCCTCGCACGATCGCAGCAAGATTTCAAGAGAAAGCCCTTTTTAGACGGGAAAACTCCCCTCTAAATTTTCAGTCAGAGAGCCTGCCCCAGCCTATTCCCATCCATCGGGGCAATCTGCTACAGCCTCGGATCGTCGCGGCCGCCATTTTGGGCCTCCGCGCGATCCCAGCATTACCGGGAGGCTTCTCCTCTCCTAAAATCTCAATCTCTGCTGCCTCGTTTAGAGAGAGAGGCACATTCACGTGGGGGCGTAGGGGATCCTACCCCCCCCCTCTTCTTGGGACTGGGCTTTTCGCTTGCCCTTGCCCCCCCCTTTTTCTTGGACAGCCGCCATTTTGATTAGCCTCGTGGCAAACAGCAATAGTTTTCAGTGAGGCATACCTTAAGGAATTACTGCAATTAGATTAATCTCATCTAATACTTTCCTGCCTGCTAGTTCCCTTTCATTCATCTGAATCAACTGGACTGCTGTGACTTGCTTGCCTGTTCCGCTGTCTGCATCTGGTGGCTGGCCAGTTGCTGTCCCAAGGGCCGCCACTAAGTGAGGCACGAGGGTTCCCTGCAAAAAAAAAAAAAAATAATAATAATAATAATAATAAAAAAAAAACTATTTTACAATAAATAAGTAAATAAATAGATAATAACAATAATATAATAAAATCAATAATAATAATAAATCAATAGATTATTATTGATCGTTTTTAAATTTCAATTCTTCATTGATTAGGGAACAGGACAGCTCCCTTGGGCTGAACGCGGCTTATATCGCGTGGTGTGACTCCGGGCTTGTCGGTGGGCCGGACCTCACAGACCCTCGTGCAGGCTTGTCCCATTAAGGTGGGCT
>NW_015387211.1:104734-161664 GCF_001527695.2 Protobothrops mucrosquamatus
TTCTCTGTGTGGATGCCGCTTCCAGAAGTCCATTCTGGGCCTGGGCAACAAAAAAATAGCTATTGATTCTGCCGAACTGGTGCGAACTGGCTGAATCCCACCACTGATCTAGGACAACTCAATGAGAATACTATAATTGCCTATAATACCTAATGAGTGAGAGAAAAGATATATTGATTATAACGTATTTATTTTTACCAAATAAAGTTTCAGTTTTTTCAGCAGGTGGAATTGGTGTGGCAAAAGCATGTTTATACATTCTGTAAATGCAATTGTGGATCTAGGGATATCTTGATTAACTTTGATTAACAGGATGACATTTTTGTCATGCCCTTCAAAACCTAGCAAATGTCTGTTTAGGCAGTAAGAAATTGACTTAAAAGGATCTGCTTCTTTTTGGCAAATACCAACAATTTTAATGTTGTAAGCTGTCCAGAGTCTCCGCAAGGCTAGATAGGTGGCAAATAAATCTAATAAACAAATAAAATAAACCAGTTTTTAAAATGCCGTATTATTTAAATTATTAAGTCTAATTTAGATATCAGTAGCAATCATCTAGTTAGAATGTCGGGTAGTAACTGAATGATTTGTTCCTTAATCGTTATTGTTTGATCATTATAGATAAGTTGGCCATATTTAACTTGTATTCACTAAACAATTAAGAGTGAATCCAATCAATGAGAGATCAAATGATTCACAGTAACCAGAAGGAACGGTAAGGTAAAGATTCTCTCCAAAAATGAAAAGGAATTGCAGCATGTCAGCAACTTCAGTTATACTGCAATTGAGCCTGAGATAAATCATCTCAATTGTCCACTACTGCTGCCGTCACTGAAACTTGAGGTTATGGGGGCTGCTTTCAGACTGACACAGAATCCTAGTATAAAAATAAGTAACCTCGGTATGATCTATGGATCCAGTCTTATACTGTGCTCAAAGGCTTTATGTATGTTTAGAATCTGTTCATTGCTACATTAAAAATATTTTTTCTTCCAGTATCTAAAAAAAGGAAGAAATCAATTGTATATATGTTTAGATTGTATAGTTCAATACTTAGAGAATTGGTTCTTATCTTTGAGCAAAAGATCAGGCCAACGACCTTTTGGTCATTTTATCAAATAAGGACCATACCAAGGCTTACATTATTATAATTGCACCCCAACTTAGTGTATAGAGCCACCCTCTTTAACAGTATACACTCTGAATCTGCTGGACTTCAAATTCTAGAATCCCATGCTGCAAATTCTTGATAGTCCAGTCCCTATTGAAGAGCCCATTCCTACAAACATAGGAAATGTTTGTATATAAAATTCCAATCTAAATTGTGCCAATAAAGGATTCCTTTTCAGGGCAGGTAGCAGCTTCAAAGAATAATTTTCTTCGGGATTATATCTTAAAAATTCCTCTTCCCTGTTGATACTTATTGATTCCTGTAATTGTGTTTGTGTTTTGTATTAAACATAAATATGAATTCAAGCTTCATCGTATCAATTATTTACTTCTGAATGTCTGAACTGTCTCCGTTTAAAGCCAATATGCCTAAGAGACCATTTTCTCTCTTTTTCTTTTGTGGCTTTTGTCGTATGTCATTTCTTCATTCAGTCACTTAGTCATAAATATCTATATATGAACCAGCTATTGCATTCTTTTACAGGTAGGAAGCAAAACACATAC
Organism: Protobothrops mucrosquamatus; assembly: GCF_001527695.2. Lineage (NCBI taxonomy): Eukaryota > Metazoa > Chordata > Lepidosauria > Squamata > Viperidae > Protobothrops > Protobothrops mucrosquamatus. Next base: position 106,409 of record NW_015387211.1, read on the forward strand.
TGTAAACCCAAATTTTTAGGTTTCTTGAAATTGTAGCTTAGGACACCCAGTGCAAACGGGAACATGCAGGGTAAGCCAAGCCTGCTTCTTACTTAGTCCAATGGGATTATTTCTTAACAAGGGGAGTACTTATAATTACAGTTTTAGTGAATGTTGACGTTCCAGTTTGCACTCTGAGAAATAAAAGAGTTTGCAGCTCTTCCATTCACCGGTGGTTGGCCAGCTGGCAGCAAGTTCTTAATGAAGAAATCCAGTCAGCAAGTTCTCATAATTTTATCATTTTTCTTTGAAGAACAAAGATTTATAGAAATTAAGAAACATCAAGCTTGCCTTGCAGCTAGCAAAGTAAATAGAGACAGGTGGGGCAGGGATCGTGTTCATAATTGCAAAGTACTATAATTTCAGTAACCTCCTGAGATCAGGAGTTAAGAAGAGAAACGGATAAAGAGTCTGTCTCCAATGCCATCATTAGAGACAGGGAGAAGGAACCATTCATACCAGTCAGACTGACCAGAGAGATTAAAAAGAGCACATGGTGCCTCAGGCTTCTAACCAAAATCCTTTCCAAATGAGAGCCATGAAAGAGCTTCTTGGGCATAAGTAATGAATAATTATTTAAAATGTATCTTCAGATCTGTGAACAGCAGATCTGTGGACTCATCCACACTTATCTCCGCAGTGGTTCCCTCCCATCTAAGAGGTGGGAAGAAGTCATGTTGGCATGAATCTTGCTGCTCCCACAGTTTGCCTTTAACATGCTATGCCAGTGATGGTGAACCTTTTAGAGACCGAGTGCCGAAAAACTGGCCCCGCCCCCATTCTACCCCTTGCCCCGCTCCTGCTCCACCTCCACCCCATCCCCCGGCCTGCCTGCCCGCAGGGCCACTCACCACCTCCAGGGCCCGCCGCAGATCACCCAGGCAGCCCAGCAGCGCCATGGCGGCCATGCCCTCTGCCCACGCCCCGCAGCATCAACTGTGCACGATGGGGCATGAGAGCAGAGTCTTGTCTACGCTGCCTGGCTGCCATGTCCTTGGCTGCGCTGCTTCGCATGGGCCATGCTCGGGGGCAACTCTCCTCCAGGGGGGCTGCTGGTGAGGAGGGAGTCGTGGGGGAAGCGAGGCTGGGGCAACAGCATGTGTGCGCACAGAGAGGGCTCCGAGTGCCACCTCTGGCATGCATGCCATAGGTTCGCCACCACTGTGCTATGCTGATGTCCATATAGTTCTTCCATGCAACAAAGTAAGGTCAATGATTGATATGTTCCCTGAGTAACACTAGAACCATCCCCAGCCATGGGAAACATCAATTGCCATACCTTCTGCATGCCGGATGATTATTGTAAGGTTTAAGTCAATCTATTCTTTTCTGATCATTTTTTTTTACCAAAAGGCTGTTAACTTATTGACGACTTCATAGCAGCCAAGAGCTTGTTTCCCTTAACTGCAAGGTAGCAGGCACCTGGATTTGTGCAGCCGACATACAGCTGCTGCATAAGTGTTCTCGGAGCCAGAGTTCAAGAAAGGGTCTTTAGTACAGAATGTAAGAAAGAAGTGGATCTGAAGGATGCTCATAGGTACCTGATTAATCTATCAACCACCAGGTGACACCAAAGAGGTGCATCTATAACTGCTACAATAAAAGCAGCCCTGATCTACCAAAGAGGTGCATCTATAACTGCTACAATAAAAGCAGCCCTGATAATCACCCGGCATGCAGAAGGTATGGTATTGGTTTCTTAGACAGGTCTACCTTGTAAGTCTGATGTCCAGGTCGCAGATCATTTAATAAAGAAAAAAGTGGCTACAGAAGCAGGTTTCTAGTCTCCCTCATAGCAGTACTGCTGAGCAAGTGCCAAGGAGTAAAATGAAAGGGGCAGTTGTAGTTCAGAAAACCAACTACCCCAACTGTGTCACTTAGGCCAGTTCCTCCTCCATATACCATGAACTATCTAGATCAGGGGTGTCAAACTCGCAACGTCACGTGACGTGTCGTGACGTATCGTGATTTTTTCCCTACTGCCGGCAATGGGGTGGGCGCGGTTTCGGCAGGACACATCCGACCCGTGGGCCGGCAGTTTGACACCCCTGATCTAGATGGAAGGTCCTCTTCTGTTTTCCAAAGGAAAACACTAAGTTCTTATTGGAACAGCTTAGTGGCCTCAATCTTCTTAGCAGTGGGCTTCCTATAAGGTGGGGGCTCTTTAGTATAATAAGATGATGTCTTAACAAATAAAAGGAGACAAAGTCAGGAGATGCTGTTTCTGTCCTGGTCTTATGGGATAGCATCCCCTTAGAATTCGGTCTGTTCAATTCCTCCTGATGTTCTGGAAGCTTCTGAAGATGGAAGAGCATTTAATTGACTAGTTTATTATTTCCACTATTACTTTACTTGTTTTTCAATTTATTTTAAGTTAATTTGCTTATATTATCTTGATACTTGGTTTTATTACAACTTTACCTATTTTATTATTACTATTGTATTTTGTAATTTTTATTAGTAATTTTTATTTTTTTATATTTATTATGGATCAATACTTTTGGCTGCAGATAGATGTTTCCTGCTGACTCTTATAACCTATCATGACTCTTAATTGAGACAATGGGAGGGAAGGAGGGACTTTTAATGTAGTTACCTACCGTATTGTTTCAGAAGCACTGCTATGCTGATATATTTCACAATGTGATTTTTTTTCTGGGTGCATTTCACTGAATTAACTGATTTGAAAGAGTATTTCTATTCTATACATCAACATACAATGCTACAACTGTGAGAGAAATCGTGACATTTTCAAGAACAGCAAGTAGAATTTTATCACTTATGCAATGTAATTTTTTCTAGCATGCTGCTGTATAGTAATTTCAGAGATAATTATAAGATAAACCCTGCTGCTTCAATTTTTTTTTAAAAAAAGGTTAAACTCATGCACATTTATACTATACACCTGATTTTTATTGAAAGGATTGCAAGCTTTTCAAAATTGCCTGCATCCCCATTCCAAAATTAGTCTTTTTCATAGCTCTGAGTAATCAATGCTTTTTTTTGCTATAGTTGCAGTAACTTTTATTTTTAAATCTCTAGGAAAAGCAAAAAACTATTTCGCTTTTCCTAAAAATTTACATATCTTTGATATGGCTTAAGAGCAGAAATGCTTTTCCCTTTTCTTCATAAGGCTACCATATATTCACGTTCCCTTCCTTTTTCACAAAAAAGTATTCTATATCCCAATTCCAGTATTCTCTTTTCCTTTTCCTTCCAATTGTCATGTCCGAATTGTCCCTCTAGAGAATTCTGTTGATTACTTGTTTACCTGGTGATAATCCTAATTGAAGTCAAATCAGTGTATTTCTAAAGAGAAGTTAATTGATTGGATATTTAAAGTCCTAGAGTGGGTTATCCACTGGTCTCTTTTTTCCCCAGGAGATAAGAACTTCTGATTTGGCATCAAAGCGTTGAATTGGAAGTGAGCAAGGCCTTTAAATTTTAAATAAATTCACATATGACTTTGATAGCCTTATACAGATCTCTTTTAAAAGCTACAGAATGGAAACTAGATCCACAGAGATTATTCTTTAATCTATATAATAGATAACACATTTTCATGAAATCTGGGTCTTCCAGTGTTTGTTGTAGGCCTTTGCAATCCCTCTAGGAACTGTTGAGAAGTTTTTGCTATACAAAAGTTTTTGGTCTACAGAATCTGTATCTCAGTGATGCATTTCACCTTATCTGTCTTGTTGAACCATGAAAAGAATAAATATAGCGGGGATTTTCTAAAGTTTGGCAGCAGTCTACATACAGCAAGTATCAAATAATTTGAAATTACTTCAGGTAAATTCACTCTATGAAGCATACAATTATATTAAAAGCTATAGACATTCTTAGTCTCATTGTAGAATAAGAGCAGGCAGAGCTGGGTGCAGAGGTAATTATGTCATAAGCTTAGAGTCCTTACACTGCCACAAATGTTCCAAGTCCAGACCCCTCTTGAATTCCCTTGATTCTTACCTAGTGCCAATTTAGTGCTGACGCTAGTTGATTAGATTCTTATGTATAGTCTTGAATAAATCTTCTGTGCTACAATTTAATGTATGGTCCTAATTCTTGGTGCCTGACAGTCATCGACAGTTTAGCATGAATTCAAGAGGCTAGGCTAGAATCCTAACATTGGCAACTATCAATTGCTTTTACTTGATTGACCTTCTCCAAGCTGGGACCTATCAGATATCTTAGGGCTACATGTCCCAATATTCTCAAGGATCCTGAATGTGCTGGCTAAGAATTATGGGAGTTCTTACATGCTTTATATTAGGGAAGGTTAACCTGGATCAGTGAGCATTCATACCATTTTAGTTCACATTCACTATCTAATCTATCTTCTTGGGAATGTGGTAATATATAGAGGGAGTGGACATCTTTTATCTTGAATTACAAGTGCTGATTTTAAATTACATTGTCTTATGCCTTGGTGGTTGGTATAATATATATTTCAGAACTTCCATTTTGCAATCTTGTGATTTGCATTATTGTAATCTCTATGTGCTTTAAAAATATGAGGTTAAGAATTAATTAAAGTAACAATTTAGTGAGAAAAATCTGATCGGAACAAAGCAAAACAAAAGCTAGCATAGTGATAATGTAGATAGATCTAAAAGTGTCTCCCATGCTTTTAAAAATCTGATACAACTTGGGTTCAATAGCATCTGAGATGTTCATGCAGGAAGTCCATTCATATGGATATTTTACAAGGCCAAGTAGTTGTGCATTGCTGTTAGTATTGTATTGGTGCTGCTGAATAAAAAGGATTATTGATGCATTGACTCCTATTCCTTTTTGGACTTAGGATCGTCAAATTGGAAGGTTATCGTATAGGCAACATGAGTTATCTATTCAGTTAGACTTTCAGCTTGTGAGTCCTCATTCATGTTAAAAATAACCTGCAATCTTTACTAAAGGATTTGGTATTTCTTATTGAAAAGTGATTGGTGCAAAGCCTTCAAGTCTTGCTCCATTTGGGGGAAAGTACTGAAGAACCTTCTATCAGTTTTTTGCTTACTGTAATCAGTGCAAAGGACAAATCAAAACATTACAAGAATGCAGTTCTTTTCTATATTAGAAGTGTCCATTTTCATGCTGAATGTTTATACAGATTCAACCACAGCAGAAGTTTGAGTCTGAAGTTTCAAAGAACCTGATTCTAAGCTAGAGGAAAAGTTTGTAATTCTTCTCCTTCTATTGCCCAACCAATGGATATTTGCAGAACACAAGTTCTTGCAATGACAGCAAAGACTACAATGCCTGTGCACATAGGCAGACAAGAATAAACCCAGCTGTAATAATATTTAAAATCACTGCACAAAGCAGCTTCTGTCAAATGTGTCATTGTGTTCATAAGCTTGCCCTGCCTTTGATGCAAGAGGGGAAATGAAATGACAAACTCATTTGCAAAGATGGACAGAAGAACTCATTGCGCATCTCAGCAGAAAAGGAGTCTAAACCAGCTGTAGGAAATCAAAGGCCTTCTAGTGATACTTATCTACAATGCCCAGAATCTGTTACCATTAGCTGGAATTGCTGATAAGGGAGTCTGGGAGCTTTAATGCAACCGAAAAGTTGCAAGTTCCCGAGAAGCAACCTCCATTGCCCTGGATCTCATTAGGAAAATACACACAATGGCTCCCAAGAGCAAGAAGAAATGTCTCCTAGGAAGAGACAGATACTATCTCTCAATGAGAAGATCATTGGTGAATTGAGGTTTTCAGTTTTAGTAATACAGAAAAATTAAGACTATATTACCAACCTAAATCTTACCCATGCATACTGCAGCATTCTTCACTAAAACTAGAGACAACACTGTCAGTTTTGCCACATTTTGGCAATACGTAAGAAGCACAACCAAAGTCCAGTTTCATCTCTAGTAGTCTCATGCTATTCTGTGGAAGCTAGGATCTTTAATATCTTGCAAGCCAAAAAGTATTCTCTGTTGAAGGACTCTTCTAGCTTAAAAAAATGTAAGCAAAATTGCTCTTCCCGTAACATTAATACATTATTCTGCGTCCAACACTTTAATAGAGAAAAGGTGCCTCTTGTCATTATCAGGGGTGTCCACAATGACAGTCACTGGTTTTAAAATGGCGTTCATAACCGGACATCAGGAGCGCCATCCTTAATCAAGATGCATTGGGTGTATTGCATGCATTATAAAAGAGTGGAGTTTTCTCATGTGGTCACACCCACCATTTGGAAGCTAGTAACCATGGCTGCAATCCAGCACAAATCTTTTCTTTCTTTCCAGTCACTCTTTTATACCTTTTCTCTCTCCTTGCTTTGAACTGTCTTTCTCTTTCACCTGTGCCCAGCTACTACGCTTCTCCCAACCTTGCTTCCACTTTCCCCCAATACAGGATCAAACCCTTTCCCCTGCTTCCTTGTATCTAGCCTACTTCCATTTCTTGTTGTTCAATGCGATGGGCAACCGAGGGACAGGAGTTGGAAGGAGCACAGAGGAAATTTTGTATGAATGTGCTGGACTTTGACCAGAGAGATTCAACTTCAAATCCTTGTTTGATAACAGAGCTCTCAGTAGGTGATGTCTGCTCAGTATTTTCCTCAGCTCAATATCACTTCCCACCTCCCCCACGGGGTTCTAGTTATGGAGATAAATATAAAACAAGATGTTCATGTAAATTAACCTGGAACTCTTATGGAAAAAGTGGGTTACAGTTTTTTGGTTTTGGTCGGTATATTATGTGGAAGAACCACTTTTCTAATCTTTTGCATAAGTTTGAATATGGTGACTCTGGCTTTTTAATATTAGGTCTGCTAGCACGTTAAATTATTTTCTTGTATAAGAAAATGCCAATTAATTATCCTCTTTCAAAATCTCATTGCAAATTATAGTTATTATTAAATGTATTCCAAATTCAGGTTTTGCTTTTTCCTGTCATCAGTTATGATATTTTAATCTACAAAAAGAAATAAGCAGATTGGCCAAATTTTGAAAGTCAATTAATCCTCTCAGTGGAGCTGCTGGTTTTCCAAGGCTTAGAAGTATCTGTTGTTTCCCCAATTTTAAGGGAGCCATCGGAAAATCTCAGCTCTCACTATGAAAGCAAACCGAGGATGCTCATATGCCTTTCTCTGTCTCTCTCTTAATTCCCCCTCTCTCTCTCTCTCCCTCTTCCTCTCCCTAATGAGCCTTGAACCCCTTCATCAATGTACTTTCCAATTTCGCGCCCCTTGATGGTTTGATTCCTGTTTATTATAACAGTTGTGGATTGTGAACAGGCAGATGCAGCAAAAGGACATTGGATAAAGCAAAACAAAAGTCAACTTGCTTTATTTTCCGCAAGAAAAATTACCCCCCTCTCAGACAGGTTTTTGCTATACAAGATTTTTTTTATTAAGGATTTTGTGTTTGCATTTGTGTAAACATTTATGAGCTGTTTTTTTTTTCCCCAAGAGCAAGCAGACTACATTTTTAAGCAAGGACTATCTTTACAGAAGAACGAAATGGAAGATTCCACATATTTAGGATGCACGGGGTGTTGCTGTATGGCCTGAAATAAACTTCAGGCTTTAGAAACTGGTGTGCTGGAAACACAAACTGCATCCTTGGACGTGCAGCAATAGTTAGAGGTGAATGTTCGCCAAACAAGCACCAAGTTCACCAGTGATTTATTTTCTTATTTATTTTAACAGATTTCTAGCCTGCTGTCTCTAAAACAAGCCAAGCCATGACAGCTCCCAATATAAAGCCATAACAATAATCACAAAAACCTCATATGCATACTAAAAGAAATCAGGTACTTTAAAAATAGAATAACCTTATAAAACAACGATGTCCAGAAAATAAAATGCACAGCCCCAAAATTAAAATAGCCAATTTTTAAATGATATGATTTTGACTGTGGGGGGAAAAAGGCTTGGATATAACAAATAGGGCTAAACCTTTAAAAAAAAAACAAGTCAGAAAATGAAGAAAGCCACGGAAATAGCTTAGAAGTGAATACTGTAGTCAGAATCTATTGAGAGAAGGGAGATTGTCTGAAAAAGAGACCCAGGTTCCTCACTGGGCTATAAGAGGAAGTATAAGAGAAGATGCAGATACAGAATAACAGAGTTGGAAGGGACCTTAGAGGTCTTCTAGTCCAGCCCCCCCCCACCCCCGCTTGAGCAGAAGATCCTATACCATTCCAGACAAATGGTTGCCCATTGTCTTCTTGAAAACCTCCAATGATGGCCACCCACAACTTCTGGATGCAAGTCATTCCACTGGTTAATTGTTGTTCTCTCTTTCAGGAAATTTCTCCTGAGTTCTGGATTGGATCTCTCATTAATGATCTTCTATCCATTACTTCTTGTCCCGCCTTGTCAGATTCTGTTTCTAACCTTCCTGTAGAGTCTAGTCTTCCTGATCTGGCCTACCTCAAAGGTCTGGCATGAACTCTTACAGGAAGAAGAACCTCTAATGTTGGTGCTGCCAGCAAGGAAACTCAAATCCTAATTTAATTCTAGGAAAATTTCCTTCCTGAATTGCAGGGATAAATAATAAAGCCTTAGAGGAGAATCAGAACTCTCGGTTCACAAAATATATTGGAGGCTGTTCTTTCAGGTAAATGTGTGTGAATACCGTGATAATGATAAACAAATAACATGTGTGAACTTGTGGAATTATTTTTGGACTTCATCAAAAATAATCGTTTGATCTATGCAGTTCTGCTGCATTAGAGAACAAAGGGTTTTCTATACATGCTCCACCACTGACATCTGGTGTTTAGCCTTGTTCAGTGCAAGAGCTATTCATCCAGTGGAAGACACTAAGCAAAACAATAATCAAAGTCAGTTCCTTGTCCATAGCAAAGGCCTCCAGCCATAAAATTCAACTATCTATAATATATATGTTCAGTATATATGTTTCAATTTGAAAGACTGTTTTAGAGTAAATGATTTACAGTACTAATTCTGGGATCCCCAAACAATGACCCAGGTCACCAATGTTCCTGCAGACCTTAAAGCTAATGTGTTATAATGCCATGTCCCATCTGGGTGTACCAGAGAGAAAGAGAGAGAAAGAGAAAGAGAGAGAGAAAATGGCCCTGCTAGCATAAATGGGCAGGCTCCCTCCCTCACTCCCAGCAGCCACAGTACTGACAATATACTCACAAATTTCCAGATGTGCCCACTAGCCCAAAAAAGATTGGATACTCTTCGCTATTGGTGTTTAGTTACAGCCGTGCGGAGAGTGCCGATAAGCAGGTTTAATTCACACATTAATGTCAAGCCAGGATTTTTAACTACAATAAAAATGATTAAGTAAACACGGTGGCCTGCTTTACATATTGTAAAAGAAGCTACCTTCTTGTTTTTGTTGAAAAGAAATCCATAGGATGTTCTTAAAGTTGAGCTAATTTCCTGGTGACTAATGGAAATATTCATGGAGATTTTTTGCCTGCAGGGAGGGGCACAAAAATGAAATAAGTTGTCAATACCTCTTTCTGGGATATTTTTTCAACTTCTCAGTCTAATTTATAGATCTAAGTCATTTTGGATGGGTTTTCCAATAGTGATTATTTAGTACAGTATTCTATAGCAATAATAGTAATTCCATTCTCAGTATTGCTGACTAACATATGCTTTTAGTTAGAAAAAATAGGTGATGGTAGAAGGTTAATATGTACCTAGCATAAAGATAGAAGAAGTAAGTACAGTACAAGTCATTTTATAGGCTAAACCAAGTTACTATGACATATTTTCCCATAAACTAGAGTTTACTTCATCAGATGTTGGCAATTTTGTCCTAAATTGCAAATAAAATGGTTTTCTCCAAAGTTTTAAGATTCATACGTGACATACAGATAACCAGCTTATGGAGCAAGTTAAATGCATCAAAGAAACCTAACTTATGAGCTCGGGTGGTGCAGTGGTTAGAATGTAGTTCTGCAGGCTACTTCTGCTGACTCCTGGATGCCAGTAATTGTGCAGTTTGAGTCTCACCGGCTCAGAGTTGACTCAGCCTTCCATCCTTCCGAGGTCGGTAAAATGAGGACCCAGATTTTTTTTGGGGGGGAGGCAATATGCTGACTCTGTAAACTGCTTACAGAGGGTTGTAAAGCACTGTGAAGTGGTATGTAAGTCTAAGTGCTATTGCTAACTGGAAACTGGTTTCCAGAAAGAAGCCAATGCAAGCCAATCATGCCTCCTCTGTGGCCCAAAAGAGCCTTTCGGACATTTCAAAATTTCATCAGACACAGAGAAGGTATAGGTAGTCCTCGACTTACAACAGTTCATTTAGAGACCGTTCAACGTTACAACGGCACTGAAAAAAGTGACTTACGACCGTTTTTCACATGACCATTACAACATACCCAGAGTCACATGATCAAAATTCAGACTTTGGCAACTGGTTCATATTTATGACGGTTGCATTTTCCCAGGGTCACGTGATCCCGTTTTGCGACCTTCTGACAAGCAAAGTCAGTGGGGAAGCCAGATTCACTTAATAACCATGTGACTAGTTTAACAACTGCAGTGATTCTCTTAATGACTGTGGCAAGAAAGGTTGTAAAATGTGACAAAACATAAATTTTGGGCTCTATTATGGTCATAAGTTGAGGCCTACCTATACTTCATCGCAGCCCTCATTAAATGTATTTATTGCAGATTCTTATACAGACTGCAATTGGGCTTATGTTCAAAACCCTGTTACACTATCAAAAGCCCTGCTTTTTGACTCCTAAATGTGTTTTAAATTTGGACCTGGGACTAGAGGTCGAATTGTTTAGAATCAGAGCTAAAAATCTTGCAGGCTGTTTTATTAACATGGCTAAGGATCCATCTGGCTCCAGCCAGACTGCTTTCCTTTCTAATATCTGACAATCTTAGGTCACACTGATGGAGGAGTGTTATGAATCAATTGCGGTCATATGTCCCTCTCTGGAATATTTGTTATTGTTAGGGTTAGATAAAGCCACAGAAATAATCGAGCAGCAGATTCAAGATACAGAGTGACAAAATGATTTAATTCAACCTTCAGGAATGTATCACCCTCTCAGGGCGATCCAGAGAGCCTCCCTGCAACTTATCCATTTTCAATTACATGAATATTGATGAGCCTTCTTCAGAACTTGCTTTAATGTCCTCCATTCTGCATTCTTTGGGAATAGATAAAATGCTGTTGCAATCTCTCAGAGATTTTGCCTCTGCAAAGTGAGGGAGATGCAGATAGTCAAAAACTCCTTTATGCTGTAAGCTTCAGGCTGATTCTCCACTGGGGCTAATTTCCCAGATTGCATTTTGTATTGATTATTTATTTGCTGACAGGCACTACAGAGTAATATACTTAGCTGCAACATTTTGCCTTTTTTGCAGCTGGAATCTATTACTGTATCTTTAATGGACTGGAGCAGATAGCTAATTGTCTTAAAGTTGTGCGGTGTGGATGATGGTTGCAATACAAAGCCTGCCATTCTCAACAATAGGCTGCTGGCATTTTTACATCCACTGAATAGGAAAGGGAATAGCTCAGTCATTTATATTGTGGGGCAAGGATCATTGGGATGTTTGGAATAAAAGAGACCCCTTGGGATCAATTAGCTTCTTTCTGGCCTTTCCAGAATATACTACTTCCCCTCTTGACCCTGTGAATTGATTTATGGCAACTGGGCAATCATGCTAAGAGCCAGGTTAGTTGTTCATTGGATTCACATTGAGCCAAAAAAAAAAAAACAGATTGCCATATTAATTTGTTGTAGCAATAACAGAACATTGTGAGAGTTCAAGATAAACAAGGACATTATGACAAAAACTGGTCTCCAGATCACTAGATACTTGAAATTCCAGTAGGAGGCTACTGAATTAAAATGTTTTTTAAAAAGGTGCTATTATAAAAGTCTGAGCATGAAGTACCACAAGAATTACTTTCATCTCATCACAAAGTTTAATTAATGTAATAAAGCTAGATTTTAACAGTGTTTCTCAACCTTGACAATTTTAAGGCATGTGGACTTCAACTCCCAGAATTCCACAGCCAGCAATGCTGACTGGAATTCTGGGAGCTGAAGTCCACATGCCTTAAAATTGTCAAGGTTGAGAAACACTGAGCTAGAATGAAGGGTTTATTCCTGCTGTCATAAATGATCACTATGTTTCTTCTGCATTGATTTAAATGTGTTGTCCCAAACTCTACCTTTGCTATTTTATTGCCACTTGACCTCATTTATTACCCTTCCCCCTTACACCTGTACATATATATATCTGCCAATTGTGACTAATGCCTTTTATGGCTGATGAAGTGGATTGTAGCTGATGAAAACATTGACCAAGCACTATAGCAGAATTGTATAATGTGCAGAATGTTTAGGCATACTTGAAACCACATCTACCTTGATTTAAATCCACATGCCCAAAGAGTATGGACACCTGGAACAATTCTCAATGATGCAACTTTGGATTCTCACTCTATTCATTTTTAAGCTCTTACTCTAAAATATATTGGGTTCATTAGAATCACTCCAAAATATGCTGCTTTAACATCTTAAGTATAATCATGATGTGCAAGATAATATATCAATCTGTCCTAAGAAACCATTATATCTTCTCTACTCCTAGGTCAGGGCTTTTCAACCAGTGATACACGTACCACCTGGCAGGTGATACACGACCCCTAGCCAAGTGTAACGGGGGAGGGAACAAGCTAAAATGATGCTGCGCAAGCCTGGAGGAGATCAGCTAGAGTTGCAGGGCTCAGCAGAAGCCCCAGGGTCTGTGCGCATGGCTACATGCTTATTGGAGCTTCCGGCACACCAGAAGAGGAGAAGCTATAAAAGGTGCAAGTTTTGGTAGGAGAGGGAAAGAAAAAACACACACAAAGAGAGAAGAGAAGAGGCTTTTCTTAGCGAAACAGTGAGAGCAATGGAACGGCCTTTGCGAGTAAAGGGTGAGTGAGTGAAAGCGAGAGAGAGAGGGGGAGGCTTTGCGAGCAATGTGTGAGTGAGTGAAAGAGCGAGTGGGAGGCTTTGCGAGCAAAGGGTGAGGGGGGCTTTTGCGAGCAAAGGGTGAGAGAAAAAGGGAAAAGTGAGGGGGAGAAGGGAAAAAGAAAAGGCATTGACTTCTGACTTCCTCTGTTACAGTAGAAAGGAAGCATTGACATTGAACCTCAACTTTTTACTTTTCCATAATATTATAAACTAGCCATTTCTATAACAACAAATGAAGCTAACCAGTAAAACCCAAAATGTCCTAAAAGTGGTACAATCTGTTAAAAGGTTGAAAAGCCCTGCCCTAGGTTAAATTGTAGATGTTCTGCAGAAGATCCTGCAAACCCAATTCTCTTAATATTCTGTTAGTCCCGTCAATGGCTTCTTATTGCAAGGAAAACTTGTGACATGTTTTACCTTTTCTTTGAAAAGGACTGCAGTTGCCTGCCTAGCACAGAATATGCACACAGAAACATATACAGACTTCATGTTTCAAATAACTTGAAGAGGAGACATTTCTGGGTTTCAGGACCATGAAGTGGCAATCTCAGAAAAATAAAATGTGTGTACAATGGGTTTCTTCCCTCACATGACACTTCAGTCTACGTCAAGGTCCTAATAGCATATTCACCCACATCTCATTTTCACCCCATGATCTACATCCAAAGCAGCAGATTTTGAAACTCCTGGATTGTTGAGAGTTGCAGTGCCCTTACAATTTTTTTTTCTTCTAGGCAAAGCTAATTAGCACCATTCACATGTGTCATTGATCCCATTTATCACCTTCTACCTTCCCATTGAGGGGGCTTTTTCCTTTACAGAAAAAAACAAAATACAGCAGTCCTGCCCTCACTGTTTGAAACTGGAAGAAGCAGCTAAGGTTTCCAGCCAGAGGTAATATTATTGTTGGATATGAGACACTAGCAGCAAATGTCAGGTTCTTTCTGTTCACCATGTTCAAGTCAGAACTTCACTTAAAATTGCAAAATAGAAATGATCCTGGACAATTGCTCTCTATTTCGGAGGTTTAAACTCATCCTTATTTCTTAGTTTCCTATTTTTTTAACCTGTGTCCCCAAATTTGTTTCTTTGTTCTTTCCAGGTGCGAGATAAAAAACTCCTCAACGACTTGAATGGTGCTGTTGAAGATGCCAAGACCGCCCGCCTTTTTAACATTACCAGCTCGGCACTTGCCACCTTCTGCATCATTCTTGTCTTTATCTTCCTACGATACCCACTCACTGACTACTAAAACATGGCTCAGCCATTGCTGTTCAAAGTCCTCCATGCCAGAAGTAGCTGCCGTGGAGTTTCTCACATAAGGGACACAAACAACAAAACTCCTACATAGCCCCCCCTCTTAATGGCAGATGCCCCCTCTCCTCAATACTAAATATGCTGCAAGCTTCAACATATATTCACCCCCTGCCCCCCGCTATCTGCCATCCAGCCTGGCTGGGATGCAAACTTAAGTAGCAGAATTTTTTAGTTTTACATTTTGTACACAAAATATTTATTTTCTTGAAAAAGAAGTAGGATTTGATGGTGCAATGGGGTTTTTTTTTTTCTGGTCCAAGGGGAGAAAGTACAAAACCTCAGGTGAATGTTACAGAACCAGGCTGAGTACAAATTGGAACTGAAAGTTTGGGGTGGATAATCCTTTTGAGGAATCTGATGAATGCTGAAGAATCTTTGGGCTCTACAACCAAGTGTGTATACAACTTTCATTCCATTGCAGAGGGACAGAATGAACTAAGGAACAGGCATGACTTTGTGGAACTTATCAATTGCATCCAGACTTCTGTTTTGTCTTTGCCTACTTTGCCTCCCTGTTCTGTATCCCCAACACGCGTCCTTTGCCATGTACGTTTTATTGGTTTTTACATTTGACCAAAGCCCAAACAAACAAAAAGCAAAAGAACAACCATCAGGAAATTTGGATTCCTCAGAATTTATTCTCAACTTCTCCTGATCAGTTCTGGAGTTTTCCAAAGTAAATACAGAAGGGGAAAAAAAAGTTTTCTTTCGAACGTCATGGAGACCCTGAAAATTTACATAGTTCTTGTATTGCTGCCAACTTTCAATAAAGAAAAAAGCCTCTAACCATCAAATAATGAATTACTACAAATTTCATGTTTCTGTCTCATCCTTTACTCTCTAATAGGAGAAAGCTACAGTATGCTTCTGAAACCCATTTGAAGTTGTTGGATTTTATTTATTGCACACTCATTGCTTTTATACTCTCTGAATATTATGTTACTGTCACGCTATAGTGGTTTTCCTTCCCCCTTTAGAGTTGCATAATGCAGCAGTGCGATTCCACACCTTAGAAAACATAAATTATATTGTTTATTATTTTTTATTCCAGGGTTGGGTAAGTGTAGTGCTTTGTTTGATAACAGAAAAGAGCCAATTTGGTCTAGTGATTAAGGCACTCGGCTGGAAACCAGGAGATTGTGAGTTCTAGTCCTGCCTTAGGCTTCAAAGCCAGCATGAGTCACTTTTTCTCAGCCCAACCCACCTCACAGGGTTGTTGTGGGGAAAAGAGGAGGAGGAAGGAGTATTAGGTTTGTTCGCCACCTTGAGTTATTTATAAAAATGATAAAGGTGGGGTTCAAAAAATACTGTATCTTAAAAAGCTAAATGATTTGGCACATTAACTTCAGAAAGTTTCCATCAATTAAATGAAAAAAAAACCATGTTATTTATGGCCCAAGTTTGGTATGACACATCAAATAGATTTAAACACCTGAAATTCCTACATGTCCAAATGTTTTTACTTTTTCTTTTATTCCAAATAGCCCTGAGTGCATACCTTATCCAAAGAAGCCACTTGTTTTGTGGCTGCATGACACTTACTTTGGCAACATCTAAAATTGTGAAACTGTAATTGTAGAGATAGGATTAGATGCTCCTTTTAATAAGGCTACTGGATGTTACTGCTAGATATCAGCACATCCTATTTCTGCATCCAATGATCTAAAGCAGTGGTTCTCAACCTGTGGGTCGGGACCCCATTTGGAGTCGATCGACCATTTCATGGGGGTTGCCAAGCAAGGCTGTCCGCCATTTTTTTTTGTCCGCCATTTTTTCCCCTTTTCCAGCGGGTGCCTTACCTCCCTTGGGCTGGGCCAGCTGGTGGTCGGCCTGCTCCGTCTCTGCCGCTTGCCAGCTACGCCTCGGCCGGCGCAGGGGGCAGAACCACGCATGCGCGGCGGTCCCGGGCAGGGAAAGTCCTCGACTTACGACCGGTTGGGTAGTCCTCGACTTATGACCGGTTTAGTCCTCGACTTACGACCGGTTTAGTCCTTGACTTACGACCGGTTGGGGTCGCGGCATTAAAAAGGTTGAGAACCACTGATCTAAAGGATTTCTTCAGCTAAGATATCGTAGCCTCATACATTAATCCCAACAATAGTGGGAACTTTTCTCATACTTAACATTGCTGTTTTATGTTTTACTGGAATGCTGTAGTACGGAGTCATGAAGGAACAACGTTTTGAATGGTATGAATTCAATTTGTCCAGGTATCCATTTGTTTGAAAGGAGGCCAATGGAGAATGGGCTTGCAGAAGTGTGATAAACATAATACACTACTGTGCAAACAACACAGTGAGTAGTTGAGCAGGAAAGGGCTTGCTATAATTCACCCACCTACCCATCCAAACTTCTCCATTTGCTTTAGATGTAACTATTTCTAATCACAAGAGGTAAGTAATTGATGCCCTACCAAGTATTGCTGAACTACATCTCCCAGAATTCCCCAGGAAGCATGGCCAATATTGAGGAACTGCAGTTCAGCAACATCTGGAGTTTACTTATCTCTGCCAGTTCTAAAGCCCCATTTAGAGCAAAAAGAACAGAGAGCAGCTGAAAAGAC
Source organism: Protobothrops mucrosquamatus (assembly GCF_001527695.2). Taxonomy (NCBI): domain Eukaryota; kingdom Metazoa; phylum Chordata; class Lepidosauria; order Squamata; family Viperidae; genus Protobothrops; species Protobothrops mucrosquamatus. The sequence goes on from NW_015387211.1 coordinate 123,266, forward strand.
CCTGGATTATGGTAACCACAGAACCTGCCTTCAAAGCACTGAGTGGGTGCAGCATCAAGCCAGGTCCACTGCCTGACAACGAAGAAGAGCTATGAAATCATGCCAGTAGTTTCCTGGGATCAGAATAAAGGGTTTATAGAGGGATCCTTGGTGCTCTCTGATCTTGGTTGTTTTCTTGCAGACATTTCATTTCCCAAACTTGGTAACATCATCAGTGCTAGTCTGCAAGAAAGAGGACCCCTCATTTCAACCCTGAGCTACAAATATTCTCCTTTATTGGCAAGTGTTTATTAAAAATAAATAAACATAGGTTAAAGAAATAAACATTCCCCTCAAATGAAACTTCTTGTGAATGATTGGATGCTGCCAGAACTATCAATAAAAAGCTATAAAGGTAGAAGTTAAACAGGAACCTTCACTCTCACTGCACTTTTCCAAAAAGAGTTCTGTAGAGGTTTGATTTCCATGTTTCACTGGACTTTTAATGTCAGCAGGATAATCAAAGAAACGGACGCTTAAATGAGCCAAAATGGTGGATGGGGAGGAAGGCCTTGATTGAATCCCAAAGGTGCTTTTTCATGAGGTAACTGGACTTTCTTTTTTCTCTTTGAAGATGTTCTGCTTCTCATCCAAGAAGCTTCTTCAGCTCTGATTGGATGGTGGGGAATGGAAGAATTAATACTACTGCAGACAGCTGGTCATTTGCATTCTTTCAGAGAGTCGTTGAGGCCACTTGGAGGCTTATCTGTGTCGTCAGGGTCACCTGAGTAGTGTGAATGGGTGTGGAGCCTTCTTGGAACTGCTAAAAGGATTCTGTTGTAAACTGAAGATAGATGATGTGCTATCCCTCCCCCTCTGTTGAGAGAGGGCCTGTTTGACCCCTCTTTCAAACCAGAGGTCCTCTCTGTCCAAAATGTGGACTTTCCTGTCTTTGAAAAAGCAGCCTTTGTCATTTAAATGCAGATGGACTGCTGAGTCTTGTCCTGATGGGTTTGTTCTCCTATGTTGTACTATATGTTTATGAAGTAGTTGTTCATAAACGTATGGCACAACATAGGAGAACAAACCTACTACTCAGGAGACCCTGACGACACAGATAAGCCTCAACAACTCTCTAAAACAGTGGTTCTCAACCTTTTTAATGCCGCGACCCCAACTGGTTGTAAGTTGAGGACTAAACCGGTCATAAGTCGAGGACTAAACTGGTCATAAGTCAAGGACTACCCAACCGGTCGTAAGTCAAGGACTTTCCCTGCCCGGGAGCGCCCCGCATGCGTGGTTCCACCCCCTGCGCCGGCCGAGGCGTAGCTGGCAAGCGGCAGAGATGGAGCAGGCCGACCACCAGCTGGCCCAGCCCAAGGGAGGTAAGGCACCCGCCGGAAAAGGGGGAAAAAATGGCGGACAAAAAAAATGGCGGACAGCCTTGCTTGGCGACCCCCGTGAAATGGTCGATCGACCCCAAATGGGGTCCCGACCCACAGGTTGAGAACCACTGCTCTAAAAGAATGCAAATGACCAGCTGTCTGCAAGGAGTATAAATCCTTCCATTGCCCACCATCCAGTCAGACCTGAAGAAGCTTCTTGGATAAGAAGCAAAACGTCTTCAAAGAGAAAAAAGAAAGTCCTGTTACCTTGTGAAAAAGCATATTTGGGACAACCATGACTTGCATGACTGAGAATCTCTACAGATCTTGACTGAATGCACTCTTATGGTCACTAGAGGGAGCAATAACAATGTGCTCAGCATTGTGAGGTTAGTGGTATGAATGAAGATGATTGTTAGTGTCAAAAAGCTTTTTTAAAAATGGGAGGGGGCAGAAATAGTGATGATATGGAAATGCCATGGCTTAAGTATTGTATATTGTATAAATTGGTTTTTGGTCTTTTGACGGTAGTAGGGGGTTTTTTTACATAGAGAAGATGCCCAAAAGCTGAGCTCATGGGCTACATAACCAAGCAGTTTTCTTGGAAAAGTACAGAAAGTACTGAAATAGTCTGCAAAATCTTGGGATGTTTTTCAACTTTCCACTCTAGTTTATAACTATAGGCCTAAGTGGAATTTTCCTACAATGGGATTTTCCCATGTATTTTACCAGGAAACATAGATAGGGCAGCCTAGAAAAGTCAGTGCCGTCCTAACCATACTCAAGCACTCCGAATTTGTTAGCGATGTCCATTTTGCTCTATGAGTTCATGGTGACCTAACCCTAACCCTAAGTGGAATTTTCCTCCTTTGGATTTTCCCATGTATTTTACCAGTTGCGGCCTTTTCTGGACCGGGACGCCTTGCGCACAGTCACTCATGCTCTGGTCACCTCCCGCCTGGACTACTGTAATGCTCTCTACATGGGGCTTCCCTTGAGGAGCACCCGGAGGCTCCAGCTAGTCCAAAATGCGGCCGCGCGGGCGGTGTTGGGAGGGACTCGTCGCTCCCACGTAACACCGCTGCTNGTGCCGTCGGCCAGACAGTGCCGGCTGGCGACCCCAAGGGGGAGGGCCTTCTCTGTGGGAGCTCCCACCCTCTGGAATGAGCTTCCCCCAGAGATCAGGGTGATCCCTGATCTCCCTTCCTTCCGCCGCGCCCTCAAGACATGGCTATTCCAACAAGCGGGACTGGCCTAGGGTAATTTTTAAGAGGGGTTTTAGAGGGATTTTTAATCATATTTTAATCAGACAATTTAAATATTTCATTTTAATTAATTTTAATTTTGTGATTGTTATCGGTGTTTTTAATTGATTGTCAGCCGCCCTGAGTCCGCAAGGAGAAGGGCGGGATATAAATTCGAATAATAAATAAATAAATAAATAAATAGATAGGGCAGGCTAGAAAGGCCAGTGCCCTTCTAACCATACCCAAGTATTCCGAGTTTGTTGGCAATGTCCATTTTGCTCATGGTTATGTAACCCTAATCCTAAGTCCGTGGTGGCGAACGTATGGCACGCCTGCCACAGGTGGCACGCAGAGCCCTCTCTGTCGGCACGTGCGCCATCGCCCCAGTTCTAGGCCTTCAGCTGGGTTTTATAAAACCTTTTCGCTTTAGGCCTCCCCCGCCATGTGCAAAAAAAAAAGGTTCAATCAATCAATCAATTTCAACTTCTCGCGGGGGGAAAAAAGATCTCACAAAGTTGTAATTGATTGATTGAACTTTTTAGTCCCACCCAGTCTGCCGTTACCACCACAGCCATGCCCACCCAATGGGCCATGCCCACCAAATTGGCCACCCCCAGCCAATTGGCCACCCCCACCCGGCACTGACCATACATAAGTGGGTTTTGGGTAGCAGTTTGGGCACTCGGTGTCTAAAAGGTTCGCCATCACTGCTCTAGGGGTTTCTACTGATCTTGCATCCATATGCTAATAATGCCCAATCCTGCTTAGCTTCCATGTTCATCCAAATGATGTCATCTGCTGAGACATATAATATACACACAAACACATACCCACACAAGTCCAGTATAATATGTGACACCCACAGCAGTGATCTGAAATGCCCCATCTTTCTTGGGAGATATATAACAGTATTTTTGTGAGAAATGGTTCACCTACACATATTTACAAGTTGGAGAGGAAAATAAGGGGATGAGAATGAATAAATACTTTTTTCTCTATCTGAGATGCTTGCAATCCGTCCTTACCCATTTTAGATTAGAAGTGGAAGGTGGGGTAATGTCATTCAACACTTTCCAGGAAGCATCATCCATTGTCTCTAGGATTTTGTTTCCAGATTTGGGAGATAAAAAAGACGTGAAGTAATTTTAGGTGTAGGATGTGCTTCACAACAAACTTCAGTGGTTAACTTTTAAAGATATCTATAAGATTAATTTACAAAACAATAATATATTATGAAGACATTGAAAATAACACATACAATCTAGGTATTTATACCAACAGCTATTGCAGTCCAATAGAAATAAGCATATTTGAAGCTACTAGTAAGAGTTGACTTTGTAATATACGTGCATGTATGTGTGAGACAGAGAGAATGTGTGTGTAGCGGTTTAAAATTGCAGCTAGTGGCTAATTTTACATACACCATAAGGACATTTGTTTGCTTATCATTTATAATGCCATCACACTCGACTGTAGTGTGAACTGTATTATCACAAATGGTTCAACAAAAGATATTTCATGTGTCTTGTGAAGCCAGACAGTATATTTGAATAACGAGGCTATTCAAAAACAACTCAATAATAAAGGTTAGCATTATTGAGACAGAATCACATATAGCTTAAATGATTAGATTAGAATGATGAGAACGATGAGAAGAATGGAAAACTGCTTTCATCTTGTGAAATGTACCTGAAAACAATTATTTTGCAGAGATCCTAATTGTGGTGAAAAAAAGAAAAGCAAGAAAAGAAGAAGCAAGTAGCTAGCAATAGAGGAGTGAGTAGATGGTTGCACAGAACAGGTATTAGTGGGCCTAAGAGGCAAAGAACAGGTTCATATAACCGCAGCTTTAGGAAACGTTAAAAAGAATATGCTTCTTACCATTCCCTGCATGGCTAGCTTGATGTTCAGAGAAATGGAAACAGACTAGCCCTATGTTTTCTCTTGAAGCAAGGCTGTGAGAATGGGATGTTAGAAGGTAGAAGAGAGCTTGTACGATGGAAGAGTATCTAACCTTATTTCATATTATAAGTCATTTTGGGGTTAATTTAATTTTATTTCAGCCAGGCTTCAAATTCAAAGCAGCATTCATCTTGACAAATGATTCTTTAGCAATGTTTTTCAACTTTGGCAACTTTAAGATACGTGAACATCAATTCCTAGAATTCCCCAGCCAGTATTCTGGTTGGGAAATTCTGGGAGTTGAAGTCCACATACCTTAAAGTGGCTAAGGTTGAGAAACACTGCTTTAGCGGAATGTTGTCTTGGCTCAGGCTTTGGTGTCACCTTGAGAGCTCTCTGCCAGGATCAGGAAATCCAAGATGAAGGATTAGCAGGCGTCTAACGGGATGTCATCTTTTGTTTTTTACTCTATAACTGAATAATTATTTTGTTATACGAGGATCAATACTTTCCCAGGGCTACCAGGATCAAAAGAGCCAATTACACTGTATGAGGGAATATATAATTCTGAACATCTAATTAAACATCACCTTGAGACCGATTGCAAAATCTGAATGATCGTTGAATGACAGCAAAGTCTTTTCTTTAATTCTTTGCTGCTGCTTAGTGGCCATCTGGATGCTTATAGGCTAGGTCTGGTAGCCTTTTCTTATTAATAAGGATTACTTTTTTACTACTTCATCATTATCAACAACAAATAATTTGAAGAATTATCATGCAAGGTATGGAGGAATAGTATTCAAATAATCTCTCATCTGAACTCTGGGAGAAAAATAGATTTGGGACTAAGCTTTGAATCAAAGGCAGGAGGCAAGTAGGATGATAATTTCTGAGCAGTGTTTATTGGCATATAAAATGCCTAAAATAGCTAAAACAGCTCCAGAAGAACGCAACAATGAGAGGAAAGGTCCTTAGGAAATGACCATTTCAGTTCCTAGGGTCACCTTGAAACAGTAACTTTCCTTTTTTCAAGAGGAGTCAGTTTTAGTCCTGTCTGGAAAGAAATGAAGTCTAGCTTGTGAGATAATAGGAAAGGGGATTTGGGAGGACCAGGTTTTGTAGAAAACTGTGATCCAACAGAGGCCTTTACCCATCACTTGGAGAACCTTCATAGTATATAATAAATGCCTAGAATATATTAAACCAGGGGTCTTCAAACTTGGCCCTTTTATGACTTGTGGACTTCAACTCCCAGAATTCCTCAGCTAGCCATGCTGGGTGAGGAATTCTGGCAGTTGAAGTCCACAAGTCATAAAAGGGTCAAGTTTGAAGATCCCTGTATTAGACCAACAGCCTGAGGCTCTTTGTTTGTGAGTCCACGCCTCTCATTGAATGTGATGATATCTTTAATTGGCCTTTCAGAATGTGGTATTCCCTAATATATAGTCTCCCAATTATTTGTAATATGTCTCCTTTTGGGGTCCAAGTTAACCTTAGCTTTAATATAGTTTCATTTCTGTTCTATACAGACTGGAATAAGATAAAGCCTTGCTTTAGCTCCAGTAAACTTCCTAGCCCTACTGATGCTTGCAAAATTATTATAGATTCATTCAAAATTTTGCCTTTAACATGCCAAGATTATTTATGAGTTGAATTGCACATACTGGGGACTTCCAGAGCAGGAAGAGAGTGTTATTTAGGAAGCATTATTGATGTGGCCGACAGAGGGCCCCCTCGGACTATCTAATCTTATAGAAAAAGCTGAAGCAGTTCTAGATTTGGTGGGGAAAAATGATTGACTAAGAATTCCCACTTCTTCAGAGATAAGTGAAGAAGAACCTAACTTTTTCACTGCCCAAGTATGTTTAAGAAAACAGCCTTTGCTCTGCAACATTCTCTGTGCAAAGAAGATTCATCTTCTTCCCTGTCATGCTGAGCAAAAGATGAACAGGAGAAACTTGTTAAGCCGGATGAAAAGCTTGTATAAGGCAGTTATTGGAATCCTGCAATTTTGCTGTCGCACCAAGAGAAGGAAATGTTGCCAGTTTCCAGCTCTTTCTAAGGGCTCTTCCACACAATGCAGGGGCAGGAAGGGAAATATCTCCTTTAATGTCCCAATTGGGATTGGACTGCTGGCATGTAGGGATCCGTGCTCTGCCTGTTTTCTTAGTAATGTAGTAATGGGGGACTTTAATTACTCTAACATCAACTGAAAAACAAACTGCAGCAAGTAGGAGATCAAACAGGTTCTTGAGGTGCCTAACTGACATCCTCCAAAAGATGAAGGCGGGAACTAAAGTGTCAGCTATAACACCAATATAAAAAAGATGTTGAGAGTCTGGAAAGAGCTCAGAGAAGAGCAACAAGAATGATTAGGGGCTGGAGGCTAAAACATACAAAGAATGGTTACAGGGCCTGGGTACATCTAGTCTAATGAAAAGAAGAACTAGGGGTGACACGATAGCAGTGTTCCAATATTTGAAGGGCTCCTATAAAGACGAGGGGGTCATACTATTTTCCAAAGCACCAAAAGGCAAGAAGAGAAACAATGGATGGAAACTAACCAAGGAGAGAAGCAACCTAGAACTAAGGGGAAATTTCCTGACAGTGAGAACAATCAACCAATGAAACAACTTGCCTTCAGAAGTTGTGGGTGTTTCATCACTGGAGGCTTTCAAAAAGAGACTGGACAATCATTTATCTGAAATGTTCAAGCAGGAGGTTGGAGTAGAAGATCTCCAAGGTCCCTTCCAATTCTATTATTCTATGTCAGAGGTCCCCAACCTTTTCGGCACCAGGGACCGGTTCCGTGGAGAAAGGTTTTCCTGTGGACCGGATGGTGCATGGTTTTGTGTGTCGCCTGCATCCTAAAGATGGGGCTTTGCTTGTTTGTGCGGCCCGGTTGCTGACATGCTGCGGCCCGGTACTGGTCCACGGACCAGGGGTTGGGGAACCCTGTTCTATGTTCTACTGGACGTAATTCTAACTAATAGGGATAAAATGTTTGAGTGAGTAGAAGTTATAGGAACTTTGGGGGACAGCAAACATGATATACTAGAATTTACCCTAATGCAGACACAGGTGAGTGAACAATTGATGTCATTCAGCTTGACATCAGTACCTGGGAAAACCTGGAACATATAATAAAACAACAGATTTGTGAGCACCTAGAAATGAGCAGGGTGATTACTAGAAGCCAGTATGAGTTTGTTAAAGGCAGGTCATGCCAAACAAACCTTATTGCCTTCTTTGATAAAGTGACTAAATTAGTGGATCAAAGAAATGCCATGGATGTAGTTTATTTATTTATTTATTTAATTATTAGATGTATTTGCCACCTTTTTCATCTCAAGTAAGTATAAATAGTCTTCAGTAAGGCATTTGATAAAGTAGACCACAGCCTACTGCTTGGTAAAATAGAACAATGTGGGATCAACAGTAGCACCATCAAATAGACAGAAGTACCATCAGACGAATTTGCAGTTGACTACCCAAACACACTATGTGGAGGGAAGCATACAGTGGGATACCTCAGGGTTCTATCTTGGGCCCAGTGCTCTTCAAAATCTTCATAAATGATAAAGATAAGAGGATTGAAGGGGTGTTCATCAAATTTTCAGATGACACCAAGCTGGGAGGAATTGCTAAGGCTCTGGAAGATAGACTCAAGGTTCAGAAGGATCTTGACAGACTTGAGCATGGGGCCATATCCAACAAGATGCAGTTCGGTGGTGAGAAAAGTAAGGTGATGCTCTTAGGTAGGAAAAACCAAACGCGCGGGTACAGAATAGGCAGTACCTGACTCAACAATAGTAACTGTGAGAGGGATTTAGGTGTCCTGGTGGACCACTGCTTAAGTATGAGCCTGTGTGGCAGCCTACAGTATACCTGCCAATGCAGTTCTAGGCTGCATCAACAAAAGGAAAGAATCAAGAACACAAAAAGCGATAGTTACATTCTATACTGCACTAGTAAGGCCACACCTGGAATACTGTGTCCAGTTCTGATCACGATATAAAAAAATGATGCTGAGACCCTAGAAAGAGTGCCAAGAACAGCAACAAAGTTGGTAAGAGTTCTGGAGGCTAAACTATACAATAAATTGCTAAGAGAATTAGATATGTATAGCCTAATGAAGAGAAGGCTTAGAGGTGACATCATAGCCATCTTCAAATACCTGAAGGATTGTTACAAGGAACCAGGGGTTCCAGAGCACCTGAGGGCAGAACAAGAAGAAATAGGTGGAAGTTAGTCAGAGAGAGATCCAATCTGAAACTAAGGAGAAACTTCCTGACAGTGGGAACAATTACTCAGTGGAACAACTTGCCTCCCAGAGTTGTGGAAGCCCCATCACTGAAGGTTTTCAAGAAAAGATTGGGCAACCATTTGCCTGGGATGGAATAAGGACTCCTGCATATGGCAGTGAGATTGACTAGAATACCTCCAAGGTCCCTTTTAGCCCTATGAATCTATGACTCTTCCCTCACCCAACTGTCAGGAGAAACTTCCTGACAGTTAGAACAATTAATCAGTGGAACAACCTGCCTCCAGAAGCAGTGAATGCTCCAACACTGGAAGTTTTTAAGAAGAGATTGGACAGCCATTTGTCCGAAATGCCATGGTATAGGGTTTCCTGCTTGAGCAGGGATTGGACTAGATGACCTCCAAGGTCCCTTCCAACATCATCATCATCATCATTATTATTATTATTATTATTATTATTATTATTATTATTATTATTATTATTATTATTATTATTATTATTATTATTATTATTATTATTATTGCTTTGGAAGGAAATACATCAACGTATTCAGAAAATTTTTTAAATGAAATTTGAATTGAAACCACAAGTACTTTGAGAATAATTCCAGAAAGCTTAAATTGAAAGTATCAAACTTTTGAAGATATATGTTGACAGCAGCAAGAACAAAACCTGGCACAATACTGAAAAAGAAAGTCTTCTATTGATAGAAGATTAGGGGATTAAAGTTGCTGAATAGGTGGCAATGGCAAAACTGACGGTCTATAGTTATAATAGAAGTTTAACCAAATTTAAGCAGGAAAGGCTCCTTTTTACATGACATATCATGCAGCAAGGCAGATTGAATACGATTTCTAAGAAAAGAGTCAAGAGACTCAAAACAACAGATGGATGAAATGACTTAAATAGATATAAGGAAAAACCTCCAATGCATTGTAAAGTATAGCTCAAATATTTAAGGAGTGGTTAGTGGTGGCAGGAAAAAAATAGAAGTGAAGAAGAAAGTGTGTCATCAAAAATTCCCTTCACAATGTTTTATTTTTCACTTTGCCTTTTGCATCTTTATTTTTTACTGTTTTATACTCTTTAAGCTTAAGCAGAGCAGTAAAAATAAAAGAAAAAGAATAAATTAGGCACTATGCACGTGCATTGAGTGCATATGTTGCATAAAAGTTGCGAGAACAAGGATTTCTTGCTCTACAATCAAAAAATCTGGAGCAAGAAGCTGTGCCTTGCATGGAATTGGGTTTTAACAATTGGAAGAGCTAAGCAGTTTATGTTAGTCAACAAGTGGTCTGCTATGTAACATTTTTATTGGGCGATCTATTTGACATCCTCAATTAACCACAACTTCCACACATATTAAAGCATTTTTCTCTGTCAAGTTTCTTAGGCATTCTTTACTGTATGTTGGCGGACCATAACTATGCAATCCCAGAAAGTAGGTGTGTGATTTAAGGAGGTGCAAACAGTGCCCACATCCATTCTGAGGTGCCTTGTCACATTCTGACAGGCATCTCTTTAAGACATACGAATACTTTGTGGGATATTGACTCCTGAGTTCAGGAAAAGAACTCAGATTCTGTAAGAAGGCATGGTCAGCACCCATGCCTGACCCAAAGCAACTTTTTCACATTGCAGTCAAAACACTGCACATCATTACATTTAGCTAATAAACTAGTCTTCTCTGCCTGTCTCAAACTGCTAGTACTTCGACAAACTGCAATGTGTCAGCTCCTTGCCAAACTTGAAATATTTGTGCTGAATACATTAAATCAGTGGGGTTTTTTTTTTTTCAAACATGGCAACTTTTAAGATGCGTGAACTTCAGTTTCCAAAATTTCTCAACCATCATGCTGGCTGGGGAATTCTAAGAGTTGAAGTCCACACATCTTAAAATTGCCACATTTGAAAAACACTGCATTAAACAGAAAAAGGAACAATACTGTATGGACTCTTGTCTAAGCTCCTTTTCCATTTTGAACCATTCTGTTTCTCCAAATTCAGTTATAGTAACTTCTCACTGATTGTCAAGATTCCTCATAAGACTACTATAGCCAATTATTATTTACCAGCCTTGATACATTCATATTCTAACCTCGTGTTATAATAGAGGGTCTATAGATTCTATAAATCCAGTCCTTTCCTAATATTGTTGAAAGCAGCCTTGCACCCTTGCCATGTAAGATCCACCCATTTTGTGTATTTGACACCACAATGAAGGTACAAAAGGGATGGACTGTCATTTTGCCATTTGTCTTTAGATTAGTGCAGTTGTTCAGTGTTTTGAGCATTCTGTTGTTATCTCCATTTTTCAATAAAAGCAGATACACCAATCTTTTCAATTTCTAGGTCACACAGGCTTGTTTCTTATTTATTATCAAAGAGCTCTGAGTCTCTTTTCCTGAGGTTTTAAATAGTTCACCGGGTATTTCATCTGCACCTGATGCTTTCCTGTCTGACAGCTGATCTATTGACCTCACTTTCTACTGGAATTAGTTCCTGAATATATTCTCTCTCCACAAATGCTTCTGTCATTTAGAGTCCTGTTTGTAAAGGGTTTCAGTGTGGTCTTTCTTTTTTCTTTTTTAACCTCATTTGCTTTTATCATATTTCTTTCATGATTATACTTCAGCATTTCTGAAAAAATCCTGCGATTTATTTGATCTCCCCCCCCCAAAAAAAGAGAACGTTCTTTTTCCTTCTCTTGTTATATTTTAGTTAGTTGATATTCTGATTTGAGATATCCTTTCTTGTCCTCTCTTACTTAATGTTAACAGCCTGTGTTCAGTTGCCATATGCTATTTTTATTGCCCAGGGGCTTTCATTCTTTGTTTATATCTGGCTATCTGAATAGTTTCTTCTGAAAGCCACTTAGATCTTTTTCTTTTTGAAATTTTAGGGACTTTTCATTGCTTTGTCTCTTATTTCCTCCCATAGTTCCTCAGGTTCACTTTCTCAATAGCTAAGAGCACTAAATCTTGTATTTACAATACCAAAATTATACCCTTGACTGTAGGTACCCCAGGCCATATCCGGTTGATGCATGTGCTCTAATGGGAGACAGACCATCATCCCACAGATAACCCAGCCCTGTGCCATGAAGGGTTTTATAGATATTAAACAACACTTTGAATTGTACCTGGAAGCAGTGGTGGGATTCAAATATGTGAACAACCGGTTCTCTGTATGGATGCTGCTTCCAGAAATCCATTCTGGGCCTGGGCAACAAAAAATTAGCTACCGGTTCTGCCGAACTGGTGCAAATCAGGTGAATCCCACCACTCCTGGAAGCCTCTTGCAAGTCTGTGCAGCTTATGCAGCTGTTTAGGGAAGGTGGTGGAGAAGAACCATTAGCTCACAGCTCCAGAGGGTCTTGGAAGAAATAAAGGCACAATGGCTCTGTGGTTAAAGACACCAAGCTTGTCAGCTGGAGAACTGACAGCCTGGGTTTGAGACCCAAGCACCACATGAAGGGGTGAACTCCTGTTACCTGCCCCAGCTCCTGCCAATCTAGCAGTTTGAAAGCATGCAAATGCAAGTAGATAAATAGGTACCCAGTGCTTTTTTTGTAAAGAAAAAAAAAGGTGCCAGAACTCACACACGTCATACAACCTGCCTTGCCTACCCTACAAGGTTCCATCCAAAAAAGGTGCTGGAACTCCGTTCTGGGCGTTCTATGACAAAAAAAGCCCTGGGTACCATTTCAGTGGGAAGGCAACTGTGTTTTGTGCACCTCAGCATATAGCCATGCTGGCCACATGACCATGGAAAGGGGCTTTGTGACAATACTGGCTCCCTCGGCTAAGAAACAGAGATGAGCACCACCCTCTAGTGTCGGAAATGATTGGACAAGGGAAATCTTTACCTTTAGGTACTGCATGATTATCTGCCTTTTTAGTCTTCACTGAGAACAAACTCTTCCTTTGGAAGTTGTGTTCCTTCACTTCTTCCCATAGCAGAGGTTAAGCGTGGCATTAGCTTTTTCATTTCTGCAGCAGAATAAATGAGAGAACGCCCATGTTCCCTTACCTTAGGTTAGTCCCCACTGGAGCTGGTAGATCCAAAATGGTAAAGAAACTCTCAAATCAAGCTCAGCTTGAGAATTATATTCATGCAGTTTTCTTGAAAATGGTTTACCACTGCCTTCTTTTAGGATATATATATATTTCAGATTACTTGGGAAATTTCCAGTAAAAATTGCATTTGAAGAACCCTGCTATAAGTTTGTTCTTTCTCACACTGAAGCACACATCATTCACTCTTGAAATTAAAGGATTGTCTACTCCACCCTACTATTATCCATGCAATCTTACATATATCTACGTGGCAATAAATTCCATTGAAACCAGTTAACTGGAATGCTAAATCATGCAAACAATCCATTTGCGACATCTTTCCACTTGCTCACTATGAAAAATGCGGGTGGCAAAAAAAAGAATTATTGATACTCTTTGCTGAAGCCCAAATTGATTTTTCCCCCTACCACTTGTCATCTGTGTATGTATTTTGCAGAAAAATCCAAATTTCAGATTGCGTTCACAGCAAGAAAATATTGCTGGATGTAAACATTATTCACTGAGCAAGGGATGAAATGACAAAACAGAAAGATCTAACCCAGTACATGTAAACATGGCAACTTCACATATGTACCAATTAAATGTATTGGGTAACTATTTATTAGTACATTTAGATCTTATCAATCATATAAAATTGGATTCCATATATGTTCTGGATAATCCCACATTAATCTTCTTTACCTTGAAAAACTTAGTTAATTAATTGCTGTAAGCACATCATCATAGGCTCGTCTCTGCTATCTGCTCAATCTGAGTTTTCTAAGTCACATGTATAATTGTTTGTGTACTGTACTACTTTGAACTATTTTTAACTGATGTGATGCCTGTTTCATGAGAAATGAGTGGTAGCAATAAAAATGTTTCAGCTACACCTCTTTATGTCATAACCACAATAGAAGCCTTGTTGAGGTTGTTATCTATTGGGTTTTTGGTCTTAAAGGAAAAAGCATTAGCTGAACTGCACAGAATATTTAACTGTCTATTTTTCAGATGTCAACATTGCAGTCTCTTCTCTATATTTGCAATATTCCTTTGGGTATTGGGCTGGCTATTTTCACAAACAAAACACTAAAGTATATGGGCATGTAAATGCCACTGCATGCAGATTAAGTTTATTATTTTATCCTGAAAGCTAAAAAGATAAACTATTTAAAATTAGATTTTTCTGCTATGAGATAGATATTAAATTATAGGTTTTAAAAATAATAGGTAGGTCTGGTTTGTATTTCACAGCAATGGAAATACAATCCAAATGTTTAATTTGGGGAAAATCAAGATGCTCTATAGGACTTTCTTGATCAGGATCAACCATCCAGATTTCAGTGTATAGCGGTACCTCCGTACTCATTGCTAATTGGTTCCAGGAAGTGCAATGAATACCAAAAATGATGAGTACCAAGCAAATGTTTAGAATAGAATAGAATAACAGAGTTAGAAGGGACCATGGAGGTCTTCTAGTCCAACCCCCTGCTTAGGTAGGAAACCCTATACCATTTCAAATAGTTATCCAATCTCTTAAAAACTTCCAGTGTTGGAGCATTCACAACTTCTGCATGCAAGTTGTTCCACTGATTAATTAAAGCATACAGCATCCGGTATTCCCAGGAGGTCTCCCATCCAAGTACCAGGCCTGACCCTGCTTAGCTTTCAAGATCAGACGAGATTGGGCATGTTCAAATATTTGGAGAATGCTACCTGTCACATACTAAGCGGGGTCTCTACCATTTGAGCTAATTCCCCTTCCTTTTCCCATAAGGAATAATGTAGTGAGTTATAAGGCAGCTGACACCCACATGTTCTACTTTGTGTGTTGAGTACCAAACAAATAATGAATACCGGGACAGAATTTTAATGTCAAAATGCATTGAGTACCAAATTCAATGAGTTTCAAAGCAGTTGAGTACCAAGGTATCACTGTCTATCCAAGATCAAGACTAAATTACAAGATTGTATTTTTAGGAATATTCCTTTTATATCTCAGAATAGCTTCTGGAAATATATATATATATACGAGCTGTACCCGGCCACGCATTGCTGTGGCTCAGTCTGGTTAAATGGAAAAGAAAGAAAAGAGAAAGCGCACGTTTGTAATATGTTTAATTTCACAATGCTTGTGGGTATACAATATTTTTTGTTGTTCCATTGTCTGTGCAGATATAGAGATTGTCTGGTTTGCCGACTCTAGAACACGCAACATATAATTGTCCATGTGAGAAGCAATCTGGGTCTAGATCTAAACCGCACAATTCTAAAGATTGGTGAGCTTTGTTGATGGTGATTGCAAACGCCAATCGAATTGGGAATTGCAATCTCTTAAATTGAAATGGCATATCCGTTGGAATCATAGGAATGCGAGGAATGAGAACATCTTCACCTTTGAAAGGTCCTGTCAAGATTGTTGCTTCTATGACATTGCTCATTAATTTTTTTACTGCAAGCCGCGTGCCATTGCAAAGCTTTGGCTGGTTCATATTTTGCAACATGATAATTGGCACGCCGATTTTCAATTGCAGTACGTGCGGTGGCATCCCTGGCAGATCGAGTGAATTCAAAAATTCTGTTGGATAATTAACCTGTCACAGGTGTGACATCTATATAATAGTAGGTATATAAAAACACGTGCGTATTCGAATGCAACGTTGTGTCAAAATTTCAAAGCAATCGGTGAAGAACTTTCAGAGATTTAAGATTTTGAACAAACAAACATTTACATTTTTATTTATATATAGAAGAGAGAAGATAGATATATGCCTATAAGAAACCACAAGGATGTTATGTGCATTTTGAAGCAAATGCCATCTAGTACATAATTTCCATTATTTGCGTGATGTCACAAAGTATATGGCATCACTACTTCCCTCCCTCAACACCTATAAGCCTATCTTGGTACATCTAGCTGTTTAAATTAACTGCTGTGTTGTCCCCCCAAAATACAGATATCTGAGAAATACTCCATTAGGTTTAGACAGCAACTCATTATGTCCTTAAATGGAACTCCTGGATGTTTTCAGATAAATAACTAAAAGAATATATTACCAACAAGTACTGTGTGAAGTAGCTCCATCCTTTCCTTCCTAATGGATTTTCACTGAAAATAAATTGAAAAAAGAAAAATAGGTAGGATTACAAATGGAGGACACTGCTGTTTAGATCCTGTGTAGTGTTGAATAGAGCAGCGGTATTATGCAATACAAGTAATATCTGGAAACCTGAAATCAATCAGCTACAACATTTTGCATCTTTCTTTTTTTTTTTTTAGTGAAAAAGCCTTCTCTCTGTAAAAACCTGGCAACATGACAAAACTAAAATGCTTCCAAAAAAACATGTTTGACAATTTGGATAAAGGCTGTTGATGTTGTGTGGTACCTTGGAGGCTTTATACTGTTAAAGAGGAAATCTTAGGAGAAATTGGGCAGAAACAGCACTTTGGATCTGAAGACTGAAGATGCAAGTCAACATTTTAGACTCCCAAAGGTGCTTTTTCACGAGGCAACTGGACTTTCTTATTTTTCTTTGAAGACGTTTCGCTTCTCATCCAAGAAGCTTCTTCAACGCTGACTGGATGGTGGGGAATGGAAGGATTTCTATGAATGCAAATGACCAGCTGTCTGCAAGAAGTATAAATCCTTCCATTTCCCCTCACTCCATCCAGTCAGAGCTGAAGAAGCTTCTTGGATGAGAAGTGAAATGTCTTCAAAGAAAAACAAGAAAGTTCAGTTGCCTCGTGAAAAAGCACCTTTGGGATAATTCTGACCTGGATGACTGAGAATTTCCATAGACATTCAACATTTTAGACTTCCATTTCAGCAGACTCTAATCCAAGTCACATTTACTGAGGAAAGTTAAGAAGTAAACTTAATAATGGGATTTGGTAGCCTTCGTTTGAAAAACAGATGCTTTCTCCTTTACTTATTAATAACAACTGTTGCTGTGATTTAAAGTGATTTAAATATGAATGCAGGAAACTCCTTTGTTGCCTTTAATTTCATGTATGTTTGGCTAAAAAAAAAGTCTACCAAGCTTTCATGTAAGATAACTGAAAGCACTGTACAAAACATCATTGAAAATCCCCTTTTATCATGCCAAAATCATTAAAAGCAGGTGCCAACCCCCCTTTTTTATTCAGTGCCTTTCCAATCACATCTCCTGGCTCCCAAAAATGATGGCAGGGTCACAGGATTGGTGGAACATGCTGCTTGACTACCCCTACTCCATTCATTTAGTGAAAGCTTGAAAATATTATTCAGTTCCTATTCCCTTGATTGTAGGAATATGCCCTTCAGTAACTCTTGCTGGGTGGTCTCTACGACTTGACTGATATCAAGCTTCCTAGTGTTTGTTTTATTGTTGAAAACACATCTCCATCTTTCCGTTTTCTTCCCTAGTGCATCCCTTTAAGAAAGCTCTTTATTCAGTGTAGGTGAGCTTGAGTATAAACTGAGGGGGGTAATCTTAACCCCCTTAAACAGCTTGGAGCTGTGCAATTCCCAGTTTTGTCAGTGATTCTCAAGCTTTGTGGGACCACAGTCCCCCAAATGATTAAGTGAATCTGCATGGAGTAAAACTAATGATTTTATTAGACGATCAAATAAATACATCACTTACAATAATTAAATGTTAATCTGTATATTACAGTCAGGGCTTTTTTTCTCATAGAACGCCCAGAACAGAGTTCCGGCACCTTTTTTGGAATGGAACCTTGTAGGGTAGGCAAGGCGGGTTGTATGATGTGTGTGAGTTCCGGCACCTTTTTTTTTTTTTTTTTTTTACAAAAAAAGCACTGATTACGGTAATTTGTACAGCAACTGTCCCCTGTGGGCTTGTGCAAGCAAAGCAAGGAGCAAAATCTAGAGCAAGCTCTGCCCACAAAACCTGGGACTTTTTTTAATGTATATTTTATTAATTTTTTACAATAACAATCTTTAGTATTTAGTAAGCAACACATTGTCTGGGTTTATATGTTTGACATTAATAATAGTACAATTTCCATTCCTACCCTTTATTCTGTTTTTCTAACCATTTATAAAAAATTTCCCATGTTTGAAAATATTCTGAATCTTGCTTCTCCTTCATTCTCAATGTGAGCCTATCCATTTCTGCCCAGTCCAAAATTTTCTTAATTATATCTTCTTCAGATGGTATTTCTTCGTTTTTCCAGTATTGAGCAAATGTAATTCTCGCTGCTGTTAATATATGTAATATTAAGTATGCACATTTTTATCATAATTTTCTGAGATTATACCTAAAATAATTCCAGTTTATAGTCTACATGTGCTCCTATCATCTTTTCTAGCCACCTATGTATTTTTGACCAATAGTTCTTTGCTTTAGGACATGTCCACCAAAGATGATAATACGTGCCTGGATTTTGTCTGCATTTCCAACAATTGCTAGACATTTTTTAAAACATTTTTGCTAGTCTTGCAGGTGGTAAGTGCCATCTATAGAAGATTTTATATAAGTTTTCTTTATAAGTAGCTGCCCTTATTTTGTAATTTCTTTCCCATAAGTTTTGATATTTTTCTAACTCTACACTGTGCCCAAGTTTTTTGGCCAAGTTATCATTGTTTCTTTAACTTGTTCATCTTCCATCTTTAAATTTAACAGAAAGCTGTACAGTTTCTTGATCAATTTGTCATCTGATGACAATAATATCTGGTCTAACGCTGTCTGGTCTTTGTAAAAACCATATCTTTTTACATCTTTCTCATATTTCATTTGCATTTGCAGGTCTGGCCACCATGATAGCTCAATGCCCTGTTCTTCCGATTCTTGTTTAGTTTGTAGTTTCCCATCAGTATTCAAAATATCTTTATAAGTCACAAGTTTCTCATAATTAATTAAGTTTGGGTGTACGAACGCCTCCATTGTCAAAAGCCATCCTGGTATTTTCATGTAAGTTCTTGATTTTACCTTTTCCCATGTCAAAAGCAGTGCATTTCTTATATAGTGGTTTTGAAAGTATTTGTGCAATTTGTTCTTCCCATACCATTGGGATTGGGACTTTTAAATATTGTTCTTCCCCAGCTGCTTATGATTCTCATACATTCCTCTGGGAATTTCAATCATCAGTTTGAGAAGCCTTGCTTTAGGTCAGGGGTAGGCAACCTTGGCTCTTTTATGACTCGTGGACTTCAACTCCCAGAATTTCTGAGTCCACGAGTCATAAAAGAGCCAAGGTTGCCTACCCCTGCTTTAGGTGATATAAGAATAAGCAAGCAAACTGCCCCCCTCCAACTTTTAATGCAATAGTGTAGTTAAACTGCAGGGCTTCCAGCCAGGCCTGGTTCTTTAGTAAGAGCTGTCAAGCTGAAATTCAACCATTCATTTAGTGACCATTCAAAGTTACAACAGAACTGAAAAAAAAATGATTTATGACCAGTATTCACACATACGACTTTGCGGCATCCCCATGGTCATGCGATCAAAATTCAAGCACTTGGCAACTGGCATGTATTTATGCAGTTGTACTGTCCTGGGGTCATGTGATCACCATTTGTAACCTTCCCAGCCAGCTTCCGACAAGCTGGGAGAAGCCAGACTCGTTTACTGACTGTATGATTCACTTAACAACTGCAGTGATTCACGTAACAATTACAGCAAAAAAGGTTGTAAAATGGGGAAAAAACCCCTCACTTAACAACTCCATTGCTTAGCCACAGAATTTTTGGGTTCAACTGTGGTCATAAATCAAGGACTACTTGTATATAATATCCCGGGTCCTATCTAAGTAAGCTTACAAGATGTCTGCAAAAGGATAGAACATGCCCCCTTTTGTCCTTATCTCCTCAATCTGGCAGACATAGCCTTGAAATCAATTATTGTCTGGCTTTTTGAGTGTCTTGTATTCATTTATTTATTTAGCTCTATTTTCCCAACAGCAGCCATTCAAACTTTGTGTATTATGACCTTGTAAAATGACAATTTCTTTTTTCCCCTCATCCACTGACAGCCTAAATTCATATGATTTAAATTATTTTCTGATCCCAGCAATCAGGATTATATAAGCCGTCTTATTAGATCCGACAGAGAGGGCATGTTGAGGATACCATCTGCCAGGGACTACATTTGGTGGGTTCCAGGTGGCCGATCTTCTCTGTCATGGCACCCACTTTATCAGACATTCTCCCTCCTGACTTTAGGTCAGCTCCATCCCTTTTGTTATTTTGGAAGTCCCTCGTGACTTGGTTATGTCACCAGGCCTGGTCATCCCAGGGAACCCAAGCCTTGTTTAGATGGCTCCACTCTTGAGGCTGAATGCATTCATTGTCTCTCGGTATGGGGTTTGCATACTTTTTACTTTTAATTAATCTTTATCCTAATGTTGCTTTTTAATTTTTTTAATGTCCCATATGTGTTTATAGATAGATAGATAGATAGATAGATAGATAGATAGATAGATAGATAGATAGATAGATAGATAGATAGATAGATAGATAGATAGATAGATAGATAGATAGATAGATAGATGCCTCCCAGAGTCACTTCTTGTGAGATGGACAACTATATAAATTTGATTAATAAATAAAACACATACAATAAAATCAGCTTCAATCCAGCCCCTTCAAATCTGGGATAGCTGTAATCTGTAGATCAGGGGTGTCAAATTGCCAGCCCACGGGCTGATTGCATCATATGGACACCGTGCCCACCCCCATTCTGGCAATGTAAAAAACGTTGCAATACGTCACGACACATCACGTGACATGGCGAGTTTGACACCTATGCTGTAGATCATATGATTTTCCCGACCTTTTATGGTGAAATTTGAAAAGTGTGTTGTCATTAATTCTACATAATTGCTAGCATATCTTCTTGAAAATATACATTTGTTGGAAAAGTAGATGACTGAGAAAGAACTGGAAAAGCTTGGGCACGTCTTTTCAAAACGGATAAGGAGCCAATTGGATGTGGTATAATATTAAGACATCTCTCCTCAGAAATTGCTACTATTAAAAGCCCATACATCTATGAGGAGGGGGGGAAAGACATATATTAAACTGTAGCCTACACAAGACAGGAATTTGGGAGAGATCACATCTACTCATTCCCTTTTATTTATCTGCTTTTTGGATTAAGAGTATTATAGGATTAAGTGTACAAATCTCAGATACAGTTTTCCTGACTGCATATATTTCTGACATGTATCACCCAGGGAAGGAAAGGAGCAACAAAGCCTGAAATGACAAAGGAGGGAATGGATACTAGTTACAATGGGAAGGGGATGCTGATAGAATACAGGGAGTTTGCTCGCTAAAAGCCAATCCTGGATATGATATGAATAAAATAACAGATATTGTGTGAGACTATCATCTGCATTACTGTTTATGGCAGGAGCAGCAGAACAACAAGGTTACACAATTATGCAATACAGCTAGTAGCAGTGTAACACTACTGTATTCTTTTGTTTGATTTCTAGCCTATTCTACTAAGAAGTGGCCATCTACCCAGTATTTGGTGGCTATTTTCCACATCAAAGGCATGGCAGAAATTTCCGTACCAGGGTTATGTATTCCTATTGGAAGTTACTCACTCCATCTCTGTAATTCAGAGGAGTTGAAAAAAAAATCTTAATTCATTTTGCAATCAATCCACCTTTCCTTTGAGCCCAGTGGAAAGAAGTGAGGGAGCAATTTTCAGTTTTTCTTTCCAGCAGCAGGATTTATCTATGTGCCAACGAAGTAAGCCTACCCTCCCTTCTGCAACAATAAATGACATGTAGATTCAGAATGAGAGATTTGTTTTAGGTTGCTACAATTCCTCTGCACCGGCTCCCTCCCCACCCCCCCCGACACCAGGGCATTTCCTTTTTAAGAGCTTGCAAAACTGAAAGGGAATGAAGCACAAAAAGAAAATCAGCCCATCGCCCCTTTTAAAAGGCAATTCTGCCTGCCTGTCTCTCTTTAATCTGCACCCAAAGCCCAGGATCAGAGGCTGACGTCATCCTGCCCCTGAGCCTCCCTCTCTGATTGGCTGAGGATGACGTCAGGTGCTTTTTTTCAAGGCATGACCTAATCCTCAGTTCATTTTTAGTTCTAAAGTGCAACCTTCTGTCTTCCTGGATCCTTCAGCCCTGTTAACGCTTATCTGTGCTATCCCCCCCCCCCCCACACACATATACACAGCGCGCGCGCACGCGCCCGCCCGCGTCCTCGGTGCGGGAATATGCCTGCTCCCTAGTTTCCTCGGCTGGCATAATGACCGCAGTTCGGTGTGGCTGCGTGTTTGTGTTTGCAGAAGGCTAAGAACTTGCATTCTCAGCGCTTGCCCAAGCCTTTCCAAGCGGTTCCCATCAGATCCTCTCGTGATTGTGGTTAATCATCCTGACGAATGTGCAGAATTTTGCAACTAGTCGGAGCGCTGCAGGGGCTTTGATCTTGGGCTGCGGAGGAAGTGCCAGGCGGGTAAGTGTTCCCACCTATTAAGGGTTGCCTTGAACGGGAGCTGCGGATAGTAGAGCGGGGGGGGGGGGCTTCATCATCCCGCAGAGCACTGCAGCACCATAGGTATTTTGCGGGTCTGAAATCTTGTGGGAACCTGACAAGGATTTTCTGTGCATGTGCTGCATTACCTTCTACCTCAAGACCCAAACGCCGCCTCCTGCGTGCCGCAGACGGAAACTGGGATGAAATGTGGCTGCAGGTTGGGTTCTGTTTAATCTGCGACGGTGCGTGAATTTGGTCTGCGGTTATTGTTGTTGTTTTTTCCCCCCCTGTACGAGGAAGTTTGTTCGGGCGGGGTGGGGGCGGGGAGGTCTTTGGTGGTGGTGGAGTTTGCGTGTGTGCGTTTAATGCACAATTCCTGCAGGATCAAGTAGGAACCCTCTTGCAGGCATTCGCAAATCCGCAGCAACGATCGCGGTGATGCGGAGAAAACAGACCTCCAACCAACCCATCGCATATTTATGACGTGTGTTGAAGTAAAAGGAGGGTTAAAGAGGAGGGGCGGGGGGGGAAAGAGACAGGTTATGTAGTCGGGGTCAGTTAAAAAAAAAAAAGGTCTGAGGGTGTTGTTGAGGGTGGCAGGTATGTATATTGTATAGCCTCTATTCCCCTTTATTGTCGTTTATGACGCGAGGCTTGGAAAAAAAGCCCAAAGATGAGGTTCAAACTCTCTTTTTGGATGCTGAAATTTGAAGGCTCTGATGTTCTTGGGAGGTGGGAGATTTCATAGGGCTGGCGGTGTTCCTGATGCTACCAAGAGTTTGCTCAGTCCCCAGAGAATTGGAGATAAGGAATCGGGCGCCTGGGAAGTTTCACTTGCTGGTGTCTTTAGGAGAAGTCAATAAATAATGAATTAAAGAGAGTTGAAAGCCATTCCTACCACAAAGCACTTGGAGCCAGGGCTCTTGCCAGCAACCATGTTTGTACTGTGAGTCAGCCTTGACTACTCCAAAACACGGACTGCCCCATGTAGCCCCGTTTAGGAGCAAAAGATTCTTACTAAGGCTCTGCACCCTTGTTTGTCTTGTGTCTGGTTCAGCAAAGCCCAGGGAGAAACTTTTTCGTGGTGGGTCAGGGTAAAGAAGCATTCTTGAAGTCTGCTAAGATTTGGCACCCAAAAATGTGGACCAGGTTGAAGTCCTTCTTGTAAGAAAGAAGAAGAGCGGTGGAAAATTGGGATACTAAAGATACTAAAGGCCCTGGTTCACCTAATATATTGTGGTTCTACAACAACCAGGCCTTTTCAGCAGGGTTTTTTTTTTAAATAAATAAATAGACCTGTCTTTATTTTCCTTTTACAAAAGTGTGATTAGTGTTTGTTTCATAGCTTCAGAGCATAGTTCTCAGCTTCATAGTCTATAAGATGAAGTTCTGATTTTAATTAATTTGTAACCTTAGAATAATTAACAAATTATTCTAACAAATAATTCCTAAAATTCTGCAACTGTTTAATTGGAGATTAGTTTTTGCAGAATTCCCACTGAATTATGAAAAAAAAATGCAGTGGGGAAGCCCCACATTAACTGGATTTTACAAACTAGAATTTGGCTGCAATATGCCTTCAAAGAACCACCCTTTATCTTTTAGAATTATAGAACATCTAAGGAATTTAAAACATCCCCAAACCTACAGGAGAAGGTATAAGTAGTAAAGGTGAGTAGAGGTTTGGATCTTGATTTAATGTGTGTGTAGGCAGATGGTTAACGAGTTGAATTGAAAGACTAGTCACAGAAGCTCTGTGGACAACTTCAAGCCAGCCATATTCTCTCTTTCTGTTTATCTGTCTTGGTGACGTCTGTTGTTCAGAAAAATAGGAAGAAGGAGCACTGTTGAGGGTCCCTTGAGTTCCTGAATGAAAGATTGGATGTGATTCAAATCATTCAAGCTGCTCAATCAGGCTGACTCTGAAACATGATTTCATGGCTGACCCTGATATATTGTGTTGATGTAGAAAAGAGGGGAAGAGTAAATAAAAAAACCCAACTATTTTTAAACCCAACATGCATTTTGCCCTGTGTAGTTTAATATATTTCATAGTTGGACATTTCAAATAGCACTTTTACTACTATTGATGGAAAAGCCCCTTTGTCAGGAAGCTTAAAAAGCCTGTGTACATCCAAACCAGGGAAGTGTGCTGAGCAGGCAGCAGCGAGAAATTTGATGGGTCAGCTGACTCATTTTGCATGTGAATATGCAAGCCTGAATGAATGTATGTATGTATTTGTCTCTGTGCAATTCTACGTATTTGTCTAGTGAGCATGCATGCATGTGAAAGATATGATGGAGTAAGAAGCTTTTAGCTACACTGCACCTACTTCTAGTTGCATTCTGTTGTCTTTCTGAATAGTTGCAATCAAAGATACACATGTGCACACTGGCGTGTATTCTGCCAAAGGCAAAATGAAGAATGGTTGCAGGAATTAGTCCATTTATAAAGTCCCAAAGGGCTCCGAGTATTCCATACAGGAGAGCAGTCCACATCTCTTTCAGTCCTATTACAGATGTGGATTGCAAAAGACACAGCTTCATTGATGCTTCCCATTCTCTGCTTGCTCCCCTTCCTCCTCCCTGCCTTTCCTTATAATCTGTCGAAAAGAGCATAAGATCTCTGATTGCTCAGGCAGGCAGGCAGGTAGAAATGGCCGGTCGGCTGGAGAAGTGTACATTGGGAAAAAAGCCATGACTATTGTATGGTTATTCAAAAAGCAATACAATGTTGGTATAATTTGCGGGTGTGTGTATCATGATTTACACTTCATTTGCATGCAGTGTCAGTCACCAGGGCTGCAGTGTATCTGTCAGGAAGAAAGGCTTGACCAAGAGAGATCACCCCAATTCCAAAAAGATTCAGACCTAGAATGTGCACAGAGAATTGAATCGTAAGAGACAATGGGAGTCTAGATGTCTTGCTGCCTCACCTGCAGAATATCCCAGCTAGGCAAGAAATCCATTTTCCTTTGTGATAGTATATCTTCTCCTGGTAAACATTTCCTAACTTTCAGTTTGATGCTGTGGCAGTCAAAGGCCCAGTCAGTTGCTAGACAAAGGACAATCTAGAGGCATTTTTGTTAGTGTGCATTTCTTTTGTAGCAATGAAGAGTATATTTTACAGCAAATGCAAGTGGCCTAGAGCATTTAGATTCTAACTAAAATAAGACTTAGCAAAGGTGGAGGATTTTTTTTTTGACACCATAAAAGAGAAAGCGTAATCAGGAATGACTCCCTACACATAAAATGAGATTGAGTTTTGATCGATTCTTTTTCTTTTAACAAGAATTCCATTTTTGTTAAGCAGACTCAAGTAGTTTGGTTTTTCTCTGATAAATATTTGAACCAATATAGAACTGGAACAAAATCAAGCACTCAAGCAAACAAACATCTAAAATAAAACCTCTTTATATTCAGACAAAAGAAGGAATTATAGCCATGTTGGGCTAGGAGAAAAATGCAGATTCCACAGTTGGGTAATATAGCTTTATTAGGACTAAGCCAAATAGCACAAGCATGATAGTGTTGTGGTATCTTCTCAGTTCTTCAGAATATAAAATAACAATAATCATCACAATAGTAATAGAAAATAACAAAATGCAAAAACCTGCAAAATAGAAATAGAACGACTGGCAAAGGAAAGCAAAGGTAGTGCCAATACTAATAGGCGCCTTGGGTGCAATCTCAAATCACCTGGAGCACCACTTGAACACCATTGGTATTGACAAAATCAACATCAGTCAATTACTTAAAACAGCTTACATCCTGTGATGATACGTGTAACACCATCAAACATCCACATCTGCCTATCCCAGGCCCTTGGGAAGGAATCAATAGCTGGATAAAAATACCAAATCCAATCTGAACATCTGCCTGACTGTGCAATGAACTATAATAAACTGTAGGTAAAATTGTTACACCAAACTATCACAGGGTTTGGGCCAGAATCACTTTCTACTAGTTCAAATTGTTTCGATCAAGACACTGACCTGAATTCATCCACTGATGTCATCTAGCCCAAATGAAGAGGTACAGTTGTCATATCAGATGATGGGAACCCATCTGAGTTCTTACATATATGAAGACAACCTTGGGCATGAAAAATCTACAGAATGTTTAGATGAACTTGCAAACAGATCAGGCTTAATGAGTAAAAGTTGAGTAAAGGAAGTGCTAATAGGGTCTTCACTATAAAGCTCTTTGGAAGTAGCTTGTTATTATACTTTGTGCCTTAGATTTTCTAGCATATTAACTCTTGATTGGACCTTATTCTCATTCTCCAGTTTTCATTCTTTGGAACTTTGAATAAAAATGAGATGGTTGGTTTCTGGACCAATTTACTGGCTATCATTCTACGTGTCACTTTAGCCACAAATAATCCTTTTTGGATTTAGATGTCAGATTGTGTAAGCATGGTTCTCTGATTGTAGGTCTGACCCACGCAGTAGGATAGAAAGTTTTCAAGAACTCCTAAGCCTTGCTCTTTAAATTTGCCAAATGAAGAATTCTGAAAGTTCAAAACGCTTGTGAATTCTGATGCATCTTAATAAACACATTCACCAATTTTAGGTTATTCTGGCAGTTATTTCCCCATTGCTGTCTGCTCTGCGAATGAGATTAATATGGGTGACAACAATAACATCAGATGATTAAGATGACACTTTGGTTTATTTGTATTTTGCTGTACAGTAAATTATTCAGTGAGCTGAACTTCACAATTAAGCTGATATTTAAGTTCATAGCTTACCATTATGAATCCAACAATCTAATTATAAATTGTACACTATCTCTGTAAATACCACCTTTTTCTAAGCTGTAATTGTATGCATAAATAACTTGGAATGAATTGCATTGAATAGAATGGGACTTGTTTCCATGTCATCAGGGTGAGGAATCCATGGTCTTTCAGCTGGTGTTGAACTATTACTCTGAGCATTGCTTACTATTGATTATTGTAGCTGGGCCTGATTGGATCTAAAGTTCAGCAACATATGAAATTCAGATTGTACCTACATAAAAGTAACTCTGTTGTTGCTTTTTAGTGTAAGTGTGTATAGGAGATGGCCATATGGAACTTGAGGATAGGGTCAAACGCATCATCAGTCTGCAGTCCCTAAGCCCCTGAAAGAGACCTAAGTCCACAAACACCCAGAAGTCTGTTAACTGTCATCTGGCGCCAATTTGCTTGACTGTTAGTAGATCAGATTATTGTGTATAGGTTGCATGGAATAAACTCTCAATACTTTTGAACTCTATCCTGGCTCCTGGTTGCTTGCCCCTGGCAGTGTGTATGTATATGCTATATAAAGTTGGTGGTGTAGGGAAGTATAAAGACAATTTGCTCCTTAAAACTATTCATTGTAGCGTATCTATATAGTCAATCAGGATTGATTGAGAAATCACTCTAGGTTTACTGACTGAGCAGGATGGAATGAATGAATAGAACAGAACAGAATAAAAGAGTTGGAAGGGACCTTGAAGGACTTCTGGTCCAACCCCCTGCACAAACAGGAGACCCTATTCCATTCTGGACAAATGGCTGCCTAATCTTTTCTTAAAAACCTCCAGTGATGGAGCACTCACAACATCTGAAGGCAACCCATTCCACTGATTAATTGTTCTCCCTGTCAGAAAATTTCGCCTTAGTTCCAGGTTGGTTCTCTCCTTCATTAGTTTCCATCCATTGCTTCTGGTTCTGCCTCCTTGTTTTTTGGAAAATAGGTTGATCCCTTTTTCTTTGTGGCAATCCCTCAAATATTGCAACACTGCTATCATGTCATCCCAGTTTAGACCAGATTAGACATACCCTTTCACCAGATTTGACATATCCAATTCCTGCAACCATTCTTCATCTGATTTAGCCTCCAGCCCTAATCACCTTTGTTGCTCTTCTCTGCACTCTTTCCAGAGTCTCAACATCTTTTTTATATTGTGATGACCAAAACTGGATGCAATATTCCAAGTGTGGTCTTACCGAGGCTTTATAAAGCGGTACTTAAACTCCTCTAGGCAGGCCCTTTACACATCTCCTATCCCAGACTTTTCATTTTATGTTTTGAAATCTGCTGTGGTTAAGATATTTAGAATAGCAGCTACTGTATAGAATACTGTATTTTCTGACAGAGCAGAGAAGACAAAATGTATTCATGTGCCATCTTAGCATGAAATTTCATTGGGCTTTTAGGTGGTGAAAAAATGTGCATGATATTTAAATAAGGCATCATATTTATAAGTTCTTTCTGACTTATAGTCAGGTTACTGAGTATTTGTGAAAAATATGCAATAGTTCTGTTGCTGACATAGTGGGCGGCACACAAACTTTGCATATTGCAGCACATTTGGTAACTATGAAAGGTTTGTAGTGTCTTGCATCCTAATATGTGGGAAGATTAAAACTGAAGCTGATGTTCCCATGACATACTTCTTTCCTGTTTCTTTGCCTGATTCTAAATTTTGGAAAGAGAAGGTGAATTCTGTTAAAGAGCCATTCAAGTTGAAGTAGAAAGGACAAGATAACATAACTGGTCAGAACAGTGGTTCCCAACCTTTCTAGCACTACGGACTGGCAGCGGTGGGGGGAGGGAATAGTTTCACGCACAAGTTCGTAGCTTACACAAATGGAGCTTTGCGCATTCACCCACTGCTTGTGCAGCCTGTTTCCCAATGGGCCATGGACCGGTACTGTTCCATGGACTGGGGGCTTGGGGATCCCTGGGTAAGAACTCATTGTATAACTAGAGATTGTTAATGGTTATGCATATAACTGATACTTCAGAAAAAAATGGTGCATCAATTTTAATATGGAGAATTCTTTGTTTATTTAAATTTATTGGTAGCTGCCTGCAGTGGGTTGAGTTGGGTTTAAGAAGGCAAAGAGGGTCTTAAATGGTGAAATGTATTTGTTCTATTAATTATTGAAAATTTTATAAAAGTTTTACAATATAATTTTCCCCCTCCCCAAAACCCACCCTTCACTTCCCCCCTCCCTCCCCCCCCACTTCCCAGAGCCAATCACAGGGTTAACAATACAATAATCATACTCTATCTAACATTGATCAACTATTAAAATAACAAATCTATAACATCCTTTAACTCTCTTTTAAACAAATATACTAGTATTAAACACAATAATTATAACATCATATTAGTAATTAGAAATAAAAATAACTAAACTATTATAACATATAAACTACATTAATACTCTAAGATTCACTCAAAAACCAAATGAAACTTTGTAGTCCCATATTTACTCTCAATATAATCTATCCATCTTCTCCAAACCGAAATATATCTTTCTTGTGAATAATCCTTCACATATGCTGAAATCTTGGCCATTTCTGCTAAATTCAAGACTTTAAGTGACCATTCTTCTATAGTGGGCAAACGTTCCGTTTTCCAATATTGAGCTACTAGTAGTCTTGCAGCAGTTATCAAGTTCAACATATTAATAAGCAACTCTTTTTATTTTGGTTCCTTTGAATCAGTTTTTGACCTGTCATGGCTACCTGGACAAGGCTTGGAATTTTCTTGGCAAGATTTTTCAGAAGTGGTTTGCCATTGCTTCCTTCCCAAGACTGAGAGAAAGTGACAGGCCCAAGTTCACCAGTTGACTTCATGTCTAACACAAGACTAAAACTCATAGATTCCCAGTTTCTAGCTTCATTCCTTAATGACTACCGAATATCACACTTACTCTCTTACAGTCCATGAAAGCCTGCTGCTTATATTTTAATATGCCTAAGTATATCTTTTGAGGAGATCTTTCTTTGATGATATTGTTGCAGGATGGTAGAAATTGTAATTCTGTGCATTTGAGGAAGATAAGGTTAGGGAAAGCTTGTTAAGCATGTCTTCATATAGTATGGATCAAGATGCAAGATGGCAGCTATAAATGTACAGTTGAAGTCCAACTCCTCTTTTACATATTTTTGGTCTATGGGTATAAATCTTTAATTTAATAAAAGGGTCACATGCTATGTACATAAAAGGGATGGGGTTTGATTGCATGATGTCAGCCATCTTGCCCCTCTTGGAGACCATGATGGGTATTTGCATAATGTATATACAAAATTAGGGTTTGATTTCCAGTCATTGCTGAAATCTTAACCTTTGCAGCTGAGCTAATAAAGTCACAGGGATGTAAGATTTGTTTTAGTGTGTTTATTTATTTACAACTTGAGCAGTTAGATGAACCAAGACTTTATTTTGTAGCGATATAAGGAAGCCTTCATGGGGCATTTATGCTGATTTTGCTATAGTTGGTTTATTCACTTCTCTGGCATGTTAGTGAAAACTGAAAGCAGATGCCCTTGCAAAGATAAAATGCTTTTGAAAATGTAATAGGCAGCCTTTGGCAATTTTCCTATAGACATGGAATGGCTTCTTACAGTAACATTAATGGACTGTTGAGAGAATAAGATTCCAGAGTTTTGCATCCATCGCCATCAAGTTGAAATGAGAAGAGGAGGAGAAAATATAGTTAATAAAGCGACTGCATACATACTGCTATTTGGAGCATTTTAAAATAGCAGAAATATAAAGATACAGGTAGTGCTGGTATTTCTTCTTATTGCAGTAAGGCATTACTGCTTTTTGCAATAAGAAATGTTGCATTTCTTACTTACACAATTTTCTAACTTCCTGGCTCTTGGAAGCATTTGTCAGTACAGTATTAAAAATCCAGTGAAATAGGTAAAGCAGGAGCAAGAATTCTCTGCTTCCTCTCCATCCCCTTTCAAGTGACATTAGGACCAGACATTCAGTTGCAATATTTAGGATATTTTGGCTTCATCTGAATTTAATAGCATATTTGTATGCGACGTTTATCCCTTGAACCTTAGAAGTACTGATCGGTTTTACAGTAATTTTGATTATTGTTTGTTGGCTTCTGAGGAGATAGTTGAATAGTCAGCTGCCTTGCTATCATTCCTCTAATTTTGGTTGGCTACGTTTTGAATGGCTTTAATGCATTAGCTGTTCTTTTAAGTATGGATTATTGGAGGTGCTAACATTGGCAATGCCTGGCCATCAGCCAAAGTTAGCAAAATAAGAATAAAAATTGTGACTGTTTCTAACTGATGTTTCAATAAGAGCATATCCATTGTTTGTGTTTAGAGAAACAAGACATATAATTACCTTTTCTTTCACTAAAAGTGAAGCATTTTATTGTGATTAGATTAGCTTTTGATTGAGATTCACTGTCACACAGTCCAGCTACTTTATGCTGACTCGTATAATATTGATAAGTGAAAATATGCTTTGATTGTTTAGTCTGTTACCTAGATCTTGGCAATTAAAGCAGAGTCATCAAACCAGTGAGGCAAATCATGGCTTAGCATGCTATGCCTGTGAAGTTGTTAATTATTTCCCAGGGCTGTACATTTTTTGAACTTCTGGTGGCGAAGACCCTCTTTTTAAAACAGTCACATCTTTTGGCAGGCTTTCATGCAAGACTGAAGATATCTTTAATAAAGCTCCTTAAAGCAGCTTTGTCTCTTCCAGGCTCATACGGAATCCTAAAAACCTTGAGCTGTCTAAAGAGATGCTATGCTTGTTCTTGCATACATTCTGTAACCTCCTTCTGAACAGTTTTAAAGGCTTGCACAGTTCTCTTATTTCCACAACAAGTGAAAGAACTGAAACAGAAGGTGTGGGGATCCCCCCCCCCGATTTTGGTATACATTTTACTTCTTAGCAACTGTACTTTAATTCTACCGAAATACTACAATTGAGTGCCACAGCAAAGTATAGATGAGGTGGTAAGATGAAAACCTTGCATAATTAAATCTGATTCAAACATGACATATTCTCTAAAGTAGCAATTGTGTGCAAGGCACGCAATAGGCAATCATGTAAACAAAGGTTCGAATGTAAGCCTTCAGATGAACTCATGTCTGCTTCAAAGCAGATAGAAATGCTGTAGCCAAGTGATCAATCGTGTAATGGCCATTACATAACAAGCTTAAATCCTTGCCATTGACAAAATAGAATTGTATTGTGCTGCTGGCAAACTTTCAAACAGAAGCTCAGAACAGTGTGTATGATTTCTCCCCATGCCCCTTACAGGTTTCTAAACTATCATGAGCAAATGTAAGATTACCATTCAACTTTCTTAAAAAGTTATGTTTGCAAGCAGTGAGTATTGCTTGGTTCACTAACTGTTCACTCGCCCAGTTCTTGTATCCCACCTTAGTGGAAAGAAAGCATGGCTACAATGAAAGAATTCTATTACCAAAACACAAATGCTGTTGTGGCTGTAAGAGAAGGACAGGCAGTCTCTAGGGGTGGAGTGAAGAGAGTAATCAGCCAAGAGTCATTATATTCTCACAAAAAGTCTAAGTCCAAACCCCCTTGAGTTCAGTTGACTCTTATTTACTGCAATTTAGTGCTGACCAGTTAGTTGATAAGATATTGTGTACAGCAGGGTTCCCCAACCCCTAGTCTGCAATCTGGGCCATGCAAGTGGGTGAGCAGGCAGGCACACAAAGCTCCATTTGTTCAAGTGATGGAAACCATCCCCTCTCCCCTCCCCCACTGCCACCACCACAGAGCCAGAAAGGTTGGGGACTACTAGTGTACAGGCATGGTCAATAAATCAGCTTAACTGGATTTTAATGTACGGTCCTGATACCTCAGACGTGACAGTGGCAGACAAATGGGAGGCTTGCTGTTGGCTTTTTATACTATGGTGGGAGATTTTTTTTTAATGCAAAACTGAAGAAGATGAGTGATACACTCAGTTTGTGGCCAAGAACAAGCTATTGATTGGCTGAACCATCTCTGTCCTTATCAATTGGCCAATAAATGAAGTTAAGACTGGTTTTCTGTTCCTTGTCAGAGAAATAAGCATGCTCACCCATGCAATTGGCATGGTTATTTAACTTATCAGAATGCTTTATTTCAGGTGTGAGAATACAAGATTTGGCCAACAGAAAAAAAGGCTGGTCCTCTGGAAGTTCTTAGAATTGAAGACAAATGCTAGAAATGTCTTAATAATCATTCACAGTAGAATTAATAGTCTTCCAGAGTGAAATAGGTTATTGAGAAAAATCTTGGTCAAAGTGATATATAGCCTGAAAGATATAGACTTCTAAATTGTTTTTGAAAACACACACTGACATCTTCTGTTTCTCCTTTCCCAATCAAAGTGATTTAAGAGCTGATCCTTTTTGCCAGCTGGAATATTGTAGTCCCTCTAAAATTGTTAATCTTGGTCTCAATTGTTTAAAAAAAGGTAGGAACAACAGAATAAATTTTTTCATTAATTCTGCAGTGCAGTAAGTATTGTTCCACATATGGGTGGAGGAACAAGAATAATTAATTGATTTCCCATTCCCCAAGGGGGATGAGTTTGCTTTTAAACTGTAAATTCTCAACTAAAAATGAAGATGGTGTCTTTTATAATATTAGCCCCAACATCTGAATGCCAGATGCTCCTTCTCCTTCATGCCTGATGTAAAGATGGTGTCATAAGCAGAATCTCTCCAGATTTCTAGATAATTTATTCTTTGGAAAAAAATATAGTGCTAACAAGTATATGTATTCAAGAAGCTATCAGATCATTAGCAGCACCTAACAGCTAAGTGGTACATACACCTAGTTTGTCATATAATTGTGGAACATTTCAGTAAGTCTTTGGGATTGGTTTAAAAAATTTGGGAAGTCAAAAGTGATATCACATTTGGAATGGCCTCTCACTTATTCCTAGGTTAACCATGTTGATGAATTGCTGCAGAATGAGATGGACGAAAAGAAGGGTTTATTTAGACAAAACAATCTGGGAACAGAGCAATACCACTTACCACTGAGTAAAATCTTGCTTAGTCAGGAACTGATCTACTCATGTTAGCATGAGGTAGACCTGACTCTCTTAAAAGTCCCTTAGCCCGTTCTGACTCTTAAAAGTCCTTTAGCCCGTTCACAAGGGTGGACGGCCACATTCAAAAATTCCAAAAGTCAGATATCTATATTTATATTTTAAATGACCTCCATCTGCCCAAACTACCAATTGATTAATACGGAGCTTTCTTAGTCTATGAGTCAGCCTATGTACCCAAGAATCCCATCAGGTTGAAGCAAACATGAGGTGCGCTCTCAGGGGTGAAGTAGTAGAAATACCAAGTAGCCTTGTCCCCAGATCATTTATCCATAACTTGCTTCTGTCAGATATCCCCATCTCTCCAAGACCCAGTGAAGCTGTATATGTCGGACTCTTTCAAAGTAGCCCTAGTCTTTGGCAGAGACATCGTGAGACTTGTGACACTAATAGTGTATCTAAAAGTAACATTATGGGTAATAGTAATGTGTCTAAAATTCTTACAAACTTTTATGTGTGGAGTGATTGACTTGGATAATAGCCTCTACTGGCTATTCTTTAGTGTCAAATTAAAATTCAGTTATTCTATGAGTAAGCTCATACAGCATAAATTTGCTATCTCTTAAGTGTTGATACATTCACTTCTCTTATAATATTTCACTATTAAACTTGGGTTCCTTTGTATACTGAAAGAGAACAGCAGAAATTAGGGTGTAATATGAAAGCAGGGATTGATTACTTATCAAATTTATATAGCCAATCTTCACACAAATGTGACCCTTATAGGATTATCCTGAAGTGAAAAAGAGAGACAAGACACAAAAAACTGTATGAAACATGAATAAATGCAGTTAGAGTATATTCCATAATGTAAGCAGATTTATACCTGGAATTATATAAGATACAGTAGTGTATCATCAAGTATTTCTCATGCCCATAACTCCACATAATTGAAAATGTCAATGCTAATTAACTTTTGCAAAACAATCCTGGATATCCTTAGTCAAGAGAAATTAAATTTTACATAGGCTATAGATTTTGGACTATGTATCTATCCTTGAATTATGTTTTAAAGGGCTTCATTGGATCAGGGGAGAGTGATCATGTTATTTCACTTTACAGCCAGCCAAAGAGGGACCAGTCAGAAAAGAGAACAAGCCAAGAGGAAATCCCTCAGATATATTAAATTCCCCCAGCAGACCACCTTAGCTTAAAGTGCGCTACCTCTAACAGGGTGGTAATTTACATTTTGGATCATTTCACCAGATGTTCCAGCTGCAAGAGGTTGTTTCATTGACTGAGAAACCTGAGAGCCAGGCTACCTGCACTGCAAATCCTGATTAACTTCTGCCTGGCCTCTGAGGTAGAGCGGTTGCCTGGCACTGCTGAAGTTGCTGTGGAAACGCAAGGTGCTAATTCTTTAATAAGACTTACACCCTTGATTGGCAGTGCTGCAGAAATATGAATAATTCTGTAGTAGCGCTGTGATTTGAGGGGATTTTTCATAAGGCACTGAGTGGGTGGTAAGAAAGCAAGTTGTTAAGCCCTTGAAAGAAGCAGGGATGGTTGGGGGATTTCCTCTGCAATGCCCAATTTGCATCTTAATAAGAATAGATAGCTGCTTAGTTTAAGCCACCCTGCCACCATTTCAGATTCTAAACCAACTGCTACTTTTTTTTGGTAATCCATCCTACAGATAATAAACTGCCATTCTTGAAGGCTGAATCAAGAATTACTTTCTGGCATCCCCATAGCTATTTTATTCTGATATTTGACATGCGGAAGTATATTTTACTTTACCAATAAAAATGAATATTTGTAGCTCAGGATTGAAATGAGGGGTCCTTGGTGCTCTCTGAATTTGATTGTCCTCTTGCAGATGTTTCATTACCCAAACTAGGTAACCTGATCAGTGCTAGTCACTAGCATGCTACCTAGTTTGGGTAATGAAACATCTGCAACAAAATAATCAAGCTCAGAGAGCCCAGCGACCCCACATATTTTACTTTTTAGATGCTGTCCTAGGAAGCAGATGCTACATGTAGACTCCACAATGTACTTTAAATTCACAACCTATCATTTTTGTAGAATGAAAAATAAAATATCTGTGGATGCCGGCTGCTACAACTCTCAGCATCCCTATAGTTATCCATGTTGCATGGACTTGCTGCTCATTATGGTTCACTAATATCTGGAGGACCATAGGTTTCCCATAACTACTAGTCCTGGGTAAAAAAGAACCCTATAACATGCTTTGTAGCTGCCTTGTCTCATTTATCCTACTCTGACTTTTCACTTCTAAAAGAAGGAAACACTTGACTGATGCTTTTTTTTCAAGTGTTTTAAGAGAGTCTGACCTAGAAAGACTAATGTGCTCAGGTCAGTATTGTGTTCAGAGGTGAAGCTATCAAGCCCATGTTTGCCATCAGATAATCCATTTATTGAAACAGATTCTTCTGTGGGATGAAATACACGTAGTCCTCAATTTACAACCATTCATTTAGCGATCGTTCAAAGTTACAATGGCACTGAAAAAAGTGACTTATGACTGTTTTTCACACTTATGACCGTTGTAGTATCCCCATGGTAATGTGATCAAAATTCAGATGCCTGGCCATTTCCCACCTAGGAGGTTAGCCAAAATGGGCCCAAATCTTTCACCTATATATTGGAAATGTAAAATAGCAACAGGGACTTATTACCACATGTGGTGGGAATGTCCTAAAGTCTGTGATTATTGGAATAGGATAAGAAAATGGCCGAAAGAAATATTAATGTTGGAGATAGAGCTAAAACCTGAAGTCTTTTTACTGGGCATAACCACAGAGAAATATGATAAGGGGATAGTCTACTTGATGTTGCACATCTTGACCGCTGCTAGACTGGCGTTTGCGCAAAAATGGAAGAACAAAGAAACTCCTTCAGATGAAGAGATACTGCATAAAATACTATCCTGTGCTGAAATGAACAGGCTTACGATGGAACTGAAAGATAAAAGCGGATCAGAATATTTTGAAATCTGGGATAAATTCTACCATTGGTGGGAATTGAGGAGGACTGTTGGGGTTATAGATTAGCGACAAGATGGAAATATATATAATCTTAGGTTAGCAAATAGACAAAATGTATTAAGTATTGTATAAAAAATTTATATGTATTTATAGAGATAAAGAATTGAATGTAAGAAGAGAAATAATTTGATAGAAATGTTCAAACTGGAAGGTTATGTCATGTCCAATGTTTTCTTTTTTTAATTGTATTATAAATAAAAAACTTTTAAAAAAAATCAGATGCCTGGCAACTGGCACGTATTTATGAGGGTTTCAGTGTCCCAGGCTCATTTAATCACCTTTTCCTAGGAGTGTGAAAATTTGCAGTATAGTGATATACTGTTAAGTTGTTCATGTTAAATGTTATTAGAGTAATAGAGATCCATGGCTGATGTTTTGGAATGTAGTTGCAAGGTCTCATTTTTGAATTTTAACCTGTAGGCAATAATCCAGCCTGTTAAATGCCTGCATTTGCTCTGTGGTGTCTAAGATGGAGATGTAGCATTATCTTTGAAAGGTACTCCTTGGAGAAAGGGTTGATAAATGTTGTCCTCTGACATTTCCTGCATGTGGTATTTTCTCCTTTTATGCTGGCTCAGGAATTCTGGGAGTTAAAGTCCACAAGTCATAAAAGGGCCAAGTTTGAAGACCCCTGTTATAGGAGGTGTTACTACGTAAAAAAGGTGTTTGTAATTCTGAGTGGTGTTTGTGTTGAAGGTGGAAGAGAGAGAAGGTGGGTCTTTGGCCTGGGAAATAAAGAGTGTAGGCTAGAATTTCAACTATCTGAAATCTCCATCCCCTGTACTGGTATTGGAAATGGACAATATAACCTTAAAGTTAGATGCTGTTTTCTTCCCTCAGTTTTATTGCCTATCTTTACTCTTCAGCATTTACATTCAAGGAGCTTAATGCTTTCTTGGCATGATTATCTCTGTTGTGTCTTCTTCCATCCTGGTTCACCCTGGGAGCCAAATGCTGTTCTTAAAATAGGTAGTTTGTTCATTAATCAATTTATATGGCTTCCCAATTCACACCTGTCTTAAAAAGATGCCCACCTTGTCCTAAGCTTGTGCCACAGGATCTCCTGATTTATTACTTTTATTCAGGCTTCCCTGTGTCTGTCTGTTCATTATTACCATTCAAGAGAGAAGTGTGGGATTAAAGGATTATGGAAATGTTCTTAAGAAGCACTCAAGAGGATTATGGTGGCTTTGATAAACTGATAAAAGGGCCCCCAAAATCCTGAT